>NW_017100529.1:770791-781581 GCF_001263275.1 Habropoda laboriosa
GGTTGGTTTCTTGTTCTTTTTCGGTACCGCATATTTTATCACAGAAATAACCTCGTGATCGAACGTTCTCTAATTAGCAAGATTATCCACTCGATATTCTTCTTTTCAGGAGGATCCGAGCTCGTGAATTCGTCCTTTGCTACTTATAAAATCTCCATTTATAAAGGCACGTAAATTACGTTGAAGTGGTAATTAGATTAATTGCATTTATCGTCAAATTTTATTTATCGAAAATCTTAATATTACCGAGAAATTATTAACTCGCTGTTGTACACATCTGCATGAAAATTACATTTGTACCGTGAGTCGTGTAATCAAACAGGTTTTTGATTGAAACATAAATTTCTTTATATTTGTATGATCACCTATTTGATTAATTATAAATTGCAATTGGAAAAGATCAATTAGACGCACGATTAATTAAAGCCAGGCGTTAATTACCGTACATTAAACTGCATTAACCCAGAACCCGGTATTCCACGAATCATTCTGGAATTAAATGGACCAATTGATGTGTTATAAATTATAATACGGATATTATATTATAATTTACGAAGCCAGCATTCAGCTGAAGCAAACACCAGAAACTCTTCCCAAATTTCTTTCCAGTTTATTGGCATTCAGAAATTTACTACGCGCAATCTTCAGCTACCTACGAATATCAATTTAATAGCCACTAAACAGTGCATCTTCTTCGTTAATAATCAATTAACGAGATTACACGCGAAAGTATATTAATCTTGAATACCTTTCAGACAAATTTTCAAGCTAAATGCAAATGAAACTTACATACAATGTAATTTAGCGAATCCGATAATTACTTTAATTTTCAGAAGCTTCCTAAGAAATTTCCTCCTGGAAAAATATCCTCCTGAAACTTTAGGAGGTGAGAGACGAAAGGTCCACAGGTCTCGCAGAACCGTATTTGGATCAGAAAATAGGAAATGGGACCAGAATTGAGTCACTCGGAGATCGCGAGACTGTGATTTCCATGATTTTGAAAATCGTCAGATTTTCCTCCTGGAAAACTGTCCCTCTGATAATTAACTTGACTAATTGGTCTACCGAGTCTTCGATGAATATCAAAATCTCACCCTAAAGAATATTTCTAGAGGCAATCAATATTCAGAAAGTAGAAGATATGCAAATTCGTCTAGTCTAGGATCCCGCAAAAGGAATAAATTTCGAATTAACTTAAGAAGCAGTCAAGACTTTCCCCTAAACCTTTTCGCAGCTTTTCCCAAGTCAAAACACATTTTCCCTCTTTTTTTCTCTCTCTCTCTCCTACCCCAAAAGGGTTACGAATCCCGTTTATACCCTTCCGGCAACGTGACCTTCTCTCGAAATTCTCATTTCCACCGTCCCTTTTATTTCCAGGTTGGAAACGCAGCAAACCGGCCAAAACCACCCTCGGCGTCGTTTGCTTCGTCGTGTCGATAATCGTATTCCGGACAGGATTTCCGATAATCTCGTTCCAGCGAAATCACCAGGAGGGAATTAGAACGGTCGGGAGAGCTTTTTCGGCGTGTGTACGTGATGGCTGTCCGATCGAGGACGAGCTAGATGGAAATCTGTAACAGCGAGGAGAGACCGAGCCGTCGTCGACCGCCTAAAAATTCGTATCGTTCCAACTGGGGCTCGCGAGACATCCGGTATGCGAAACGCGGCGATCATCGGCAGCAGAATGGCAACAAGTAGTAGAAACTTTTTTCTTTTTGGAGGAGAACCTCCTTCAATGTCGCGTGGCTACCTCCTATCTCGTTGTCTCTGTCGCGATCAATGGTGGATCCAGCTCGATCCTTCACCGCCGACGTAAGGTCGAATGGTAATGCGACTGTTGGATGTAGGCCAACGAGAAAAATTTGGCTACGCTTTTTGGTCACTCGTGCTCCGCTGACGTTCTTCTTTTCTTCACGAATATTTCGCGAGTGAGTTCATTTCGGGGATCTAGGCTTTGGAGATGGATAAGGGCATGTGATGATGCGTGTTATGGTGCTCGAGTGATCCATGGTGGAATTTGGAACTGTGGGTTTTGTACTTTTTTATGGAGATTTGTGTGAGTAGGTTTCAATTCTGAAAATTTGAGGTATCGGAGGATAGTACGGTGGAAGAGCATTTTGTTCGATCCACGATGAAGTTGTTCTGTGGATCATTGTGGGAGCTGCTTTTGTAGATCCTTGTGTAGAGTTGTGTGAGTAAGTTTTAAGATTGTAAATTTTTCATATTGTAGGGGAAAATGATAGAAATCGTGATACATGATAGTGTACTATAATTCTGTTTGCATGAATTATTGTGGGAGAAGTTTTTGTATCGATGGTAAAGTTGTGTCGAGTATCGTGTGATTTTAGTACTGCAGGAACGTATGGAAGAAATAGTGACACGTGAGAGTGTATCATAACGTTACATAATCAATAGTAAAGTTATTATATAGAGCATTGTGCGAGTTGATTTTAGAAAAGTATGAGAAAGGTGGAGTCACGTGACACTCTATTATATAGTGAAGTGGTACAACTACTCTGTGATTTTAGCACTGTAGAAAAGTATGAAAGAAATGCAAATATACAGTACAGTATAAAAACAAACATGACAATGCATAGTGTTCTACACCTAGCAATGAAACAATTAAAAATTTTATAAACAAATATTGCAAAAATGATTTACCATTTATCGTCGCATTCACCAAGTAAAAAATGTACCATCTTACCGATGAAGATTATTTTTTCCAAAAAAAAATGTCGAAACTGAAATCTTTTTAATTACACCATTTTTAATGCCAAGCAGCGATTTATCGTTAGTCGATAAATTATTCGATACTTTTCCTAAATTATACTGCCGTAACACTGGCGTCGAAAAGTTTCACGAACCACGGTTGATTCTATTTAAAACTTTCCAAAGAATGTCCGGAGAAATTCTCCGACCGGAGTAACCAAATATCTAATTTCGCGGCTGTCGAATAAAGCAGGCGTGGACCGAGAGAAATTCTAACGGCGGCGAATAGCGATCAAGTTGAAAAGGTTACCAACAGCTGGATCGGTACCAAATACGAGTAATCTCAATTTTTCAGTGTCAATTTTCAACCTCGAGTTCTTCTATGTTAAACAGATCTCTACGTTTCACTTGAAACATATCACTTACGGTATTTACCACTTCAGCTGAAGCTTAATGTGTCGTATAAATTTTCCCACACGATAAACTCCAGGAGATATATCTCCAGATTGAACGTAAAAAGCTTCGGAGAGAAATGTCGTGTAGAGTTCCAATGGTACTTTCCACGGAAATAATGCGAGCAAAAAGTAACGCTGTTTCCAATCCTCTTCCTTTAAATAAGAAAATCCTGTGTCTCGTTGTCCTTAGAGTATCGTCACTCGTGAAAAATCGCTTTACTTTCGAATAATTAAAATTTGTACAAAAGTAAATTTCTCAATAGACATCCTACCATCCTGTAGGTCCTGACTGCTACCATCGTGTAGCAGTATCCATTTAAACCCTGTAATGCGCCAAATTACGCACAGATGTGCTTCTGAAGAGAACTACGGGTGCTTTAATATCGGCGTTTAACCAATTTCCCCCTATCAATCTTCGCCATCCCCTCTTGCCAAATAGTTACAGATCCAGTTTACAGATTCTCTCCTTCGGCAAGAACATACCGTGTGAATCGGAATCCAATAATCGATAGCGGCCGTTAGTGTTCGCGAGGAAAGCGTGAACGGCCACGAAGAAAGTGCAACCAGTATTAAAGTCAAGGTTTACGCCTTAAATTCGAGTTATGCAAGACACACACACGCGTGTTACATCAACGAACCGGCTTGTTGGCTCGTGGTATTATTATGCTTGGTTCCAGCATAAAAACGTTCGCACTGAATGCCTGTACCGTTCTGGATGTAGCCTCAACAGTGATCGACTATCATCTTCGACGATATCTTGTTAAACTCATTATTTAGGCGAAACGTTACGGAGATCATAGTCCGTCAGGCTTTACACGTGTGTGGGCATACCTGGCGCAAACCCTAAAGCTTCCTGTCTGTCCCACTTTTAACGCGAGCTGCCTTGATACCGTGAAACTATCTGGTGTTAGCATAATCTTACAATGGGCTGCGGTTATTCGATGGTTGAATAGAATTATGTAGATTTGGTGTGTTGGTACATTAAAGTGTAATAGATAATAGTAGAGTATGAAACAGCATATCTGATTGTCTTCTGATTGCAACTCGAAGCTAATTATTGTAATGTGAAATAGTCATTTGTATTGTTTCGACGATTATTTGTAACACTCGTAAACGAATAGGTAAACGAGTAAACGAATTTTTTAATATTTTTAATATTTTGATGGTGCATTATTTTCATACGAAAGCTAGACTTTTATCAATTTAGTAATTGAAAGAGAATTATTTATAACAGGTTGATACTCATAAGTAAATTTTTTAGTATTAGTATCTATAACATTTTCATATTACATTATTTGGTCATTAAAGCTAGACATTCTTCAAATAACATGCACAAAGCTATTACACGTAAATCCTGTATTATACAAATGCTGCTTAATTGAGGAACTAAGTTAGACCTTGTTTATAAAACTATCGAATCACTGCCAACTGTCTATTCAGGAGCAATACAGCGAAATATATTAATCCCAATTTCGAAGAACGTCGTCATTAATTTAGCCAAGGTCTCGAAACTGTTCTCTTGTCCTTACAAAACTTATCCTCACCGCTGTGCAACCAAAAAAGGTGCTCGGTACATCGTCCATTTCCCTGAACACCAGAAGCAGAAACAACATCGAGGAATTAATCGATCGTTAATTAATAATTGAAAGGACACTGTCAGAAATTCACGGCCATTCTGAGAATTTCCTTGTTCCTTCGAAGGTCGGGCAACATCGAGAAACTATAGCAAACATCTTAATCGTTCTCTAATTGACGTTTCAACCGACACCATTGTTCGCCTCTTTGTTCCGATACGCGTACTTGTACCTTTTTCCCTTATTCGTCGTACACTTCTCACGATCGTCCCCTGGACGAAATTAGCACGAAGCGTGAGACACCTTCTCTAGAGCACCTGTGCGGTAGAAATGCCTCCGGTGCGGAACGTATAAGTCTTCTTCTCGTGGAAAAATGCGTTCCTGTTTACGCGATCTAGTCGAGCGAAGGCCGATAACGCGTGTCTTCCACGGCCTTCCCCAATTGCCTACCAACGAAACCTACTGAATCTGACACAGTGAATTTCACAGGAATCTTTAACGAGCTGATTCATCGTTACGTCTCGTCTCACCTGCAAAATACCTGTTTAGTCCTTGCAGCGACTGGAAAGGCCAGGTTACGGATCGAATTGCGAATTTCTTCGAGCCAGCCTGAGGAATCCTGAATGGTTCCGGGTGTTCCTTTTTACCGTAATCGATTTTTATCGCGAACACATTCATTCTACTTTTTAAAAAAAGTACTACACTTTCAGGTAGCAACGAATATACTGCACAACAAAAAAAAAAAAGAAGAAACAATAACGATACTCTTCGTGTAATATCCATTACAAGAAGAGAAGATAACTCGTCTCCCGAGATAAAATCCTGAAAAAAACTCGCATTACTACCCACGTAGCATCGTTCTTTACCCAAAAGGAGAGAATCCTCGAAAAAGGGCAAAATAACGATATACATTGTTCAGAAATCTCATCAAACATCCATCTAACCCACACCTTCCTTCTGTATACCTTCTTCAACAACCGTGAAGCTCCTCTTCTTTGTACCCGACCGAAACAGAAGCAACAAGGGAATACCCGAAAAAGAACACTACCGAAACTACCGACCGTTGAATCCCCCTATTTAACCATAACGAAGCCATAAAGCCATCGGTGCCACGGCTGAAGTAAATAAGTACGTCTGTGGATCGCAGAGAAACGGAAGGGTCCTCTCCTCAGGGTCTAAGACGAACAAGGATCACGACACGGTGCCGGGTGGGGAGGCACGCGAAGAATTATCCCTGAAGAGTCGAAACGGAGAAGAATGGGGAAAAGAGAAGACACCAAGGAGGATGGGCACCAAGTTGGTCGGTTGGTCTGGTTGCCGACCCCCACCCTGTATATAAGCCTTCTTCTGCCGGCTACGTCTTCAGTCTTTCAGTTCGAACGGCACACTGCGTGTACAATCCGAAGAGATCATCATCTGTTCGAGACTGAGATCGTCGGGACGATGCCTTGCTAACGGAAGCGACCGGTGCCAGGATGCTCGGCCGTGCGCGCGCCGCTTTCTTCAGCCTGGTACGTGCCCCATATACACGCAGGATTATAACCCGAGTGCGACACATCTCATTTCTTTTTTTTTTTTTCTTCACCGAACGGTTAGTGAGTTGGTTCTATGATAGTTTCGTTAGGTTGCTGTGAACCGAGCTGATTTTTTCGTAGATTTCTTCTTTTTGCTAAGAGTAGAGGTAGGATCTATGGAGATTGACATTCGACGGAGATGTCATGAATGAAATTTGTTTGACTGATTAGTGAGCAGTGATTTATCAAGTATCGATTGAATTTGTAGGAGAGAAGTAACTGTAGAGTAATTGTATATTTTTTTTAAATAGAGGTCAAAGAATGATCGAGGTAGATGTAATGGGGATTGACATTTGACGGAGATGTCGTGGATCAATGATCGAGTAGAACGAGAATGAAATTTGTTTGATTAATTAGTGAGTAGTGATTTATCAATTATTAATGGAATTTGTAGGAAAGAAGTAACGGTAGAGTAATTGCTTTTTTTTTTTTTTAAATAGAGGTAAAAGAATGATCGAGGTAGATGTAATGGGGATTGACATTTGACGGAGACGTCGTGAATTAAAGATCGAGATAAAGCTTGAGTAGAACGTGAATTAATTAGTGAGCAGTGATTAATTGAATCGTTAATGAAACGCATAGGAATGAAGTTGAATATTTTTATTGCTGATAGGAAGAGTGTTCTTTTTTTTTAGGGAGGGAAGATTGATATTTGATAAAGATAAATTATCGAATAAATTGAATTTTGACGGTAGAAAATTAGAAAAACTTTTTCCGTTCGACGAAATAAATTTATCGATCGAATAAAAATGATAGACGGTGAAGTGACATTTGAACTGTTTCACAACTCGAGAGATTTCGATTGGTAGTTGACGAAAAGGATTCATTTTTCCTCTACCGAGCTCCTGAAATTTTGAATTCGGTGCACGAAACCAGAATTAAAAGTTATAAAACGGATTTGTAACCGTGCAATCGAACGAATTCCCTGCACAATTTGCTCCGCGTATTAATTAGACTTCTAATTAAAACTCTCTTCATTCATACCGGGTTAAATAGAACACGGGAACGATTTATACGAACTCGATGCAATTCCAAATGTTATAACGTTACTCTCGTTTCGCATACACGAAAAATAAACATGCTTCTGACGAGAACAATTTCACGACAATCTCTAATTATCCGCATTTCGAATAATTTCATGCGAGACACGTAACAAAAAAAAAAAAAAAAACAAACATTCGAACAATGTAAATTTCACATCACCGACTAACTTGAAATAGGTAAAAATTCCAAAGTTAAACTACGGAAGCAACAGGTGATTTGCACAACTTTGTCCGTACGTATCACGCTAGCCTCGTTAAAGTTAATCGATCACAGATGACATTTCCTCCGTAAATTGAAATGACGTTCGTCGTTAAAAACTGCTCGAGACAAATCTCCATTCTTCGTTTGCAAACGGGGGAAATTCAATTGTATAACGTACGATGACGCGCTGCACCATTAAAGATGCATCGATCATCGATTTATTCGACAACAGAACGTATCCGTCGCGCGTACGATCATCCTCCGACAGTAGCCATCGCTGTAAATATAGCGATGATAGGCGTTTTACACCTGCACGCTCACCAGGATGAAAGCGAGATTCACGACACGTCGCGACGAAATACCAACGAATTGCGAAACAGAGGCATACGTCGGATTCGACTGCAAATAGAAAATCGCAAAAGCAACAATCGGGCCCCGGTAATAATTCTCGTGCAGCGTGTTTCGCGGTAATATTGAAACCTAGATTATTCCTTAACCCTTTAGTGACTCGATTAATTTTTTTCCAGAATTTCCTATTTATCTATCGATCGTCGCGTGTCTGGTAGACACAAAATTCAGATGAAATTTGATTAAAGTGTTTACGTTCCACTAGTGATGAAAGGGTTAAACGAGAAAGAGAAATTTTGAAAAAATCGAGAAACATTTCATACTTATGTATCGATAAAACAGTCTCACATTTAATTTCTTAATTAGCACAGTAACGATTGCTCCATATTTTTCGTTACACTAATCTACATAATTTCATGCTTTCTCTTTCTCATACCGCGTAATTTATCAATCCAACAAATTGAACCTGGTTACACAGCGTATTTCAAACTATCGGTACAAAGTGAAATTCCTGTTACTAATAGCCCAATTAAATTAACCTACAAATTTCAATAGCTTCGCACGGAAACGGTGCATTCCAGAAATACAGGATAACGACGATAGGTATTCTGTGAGAATTGACTCGCTTTTATGTGAAAATGTCGAATGAAACGCAACGCGGTTTCAGGTTCGTTAAACTCTGCATCGATGACAAGTCCGCGGTTCGACGACGGTGTGTATTTAAAATGCACGGAGCGTTGCGCACGCAAACCCATGCGAATGATGATTACACCGACGTCATATAATAGGCCGGTCGGTACATATGTGTATCGGTTGGTGGTCGTGGTTCGTCGCGTGGAGTTTCATTGATCTTGGCACTCCGCTCCGCCAATGTCGTTGCACTACATTTCATTCATAACTTTCAATGCCACGACGCGACGGTAACGCTATTATGTTCGCCGGCAACAGCCACGCGGCCTGTTCGAGCGTGACGTTAACCATTCGAACAGACTATCATCGGGTGGCGAGTCATCGAGATAACCCTGCACAACACCCAACTATCGGTGCATCATTGTTTCTGAGGGTATAAATTAAGTTACACGCGGCTACCGGGTATGTGCATACAACTATGAGTTGTTTCTCGTGAGATCTTTCTCGGGCCCGTGTAACAACACACTCGTCGCGAAGTGATCTAACGAGCGTGAGAGTGAAACAATGACTCGTCTTCGGGTGAATTTAATAGATGATGGAGATACTTCGCGGAACCGTGTGATATACGCGGGAAATCTGAGAATAGTACGTTATTAAACGGAAAGACATTTGTTCGGAATTTCAGTATCAGCGGTTTAAAATAGGAATTAGCGCTCATTTTTTCTAATAGAAATTTCCCGATTTGCCAATTTTTTATAATAGAAATTTTCTGATGTTTAAAAATTTTCCAATTTATCAACGATCGAGTTAGAAGTTCTCGGTTGAGATTGCCGATGTTCGTAACCGTTGTCTGATAGAGATGGACGATAAGGATACTCTTTAAAGTGCACAAATGCATAATGAGAGATCGATAAGTATAGAGGCTGGGAAAAAGAAAGGGCTTGTGAAATAATAGCCGGTCAATGGTTAACACAAGATCTGCTCATCTGTCGGGAGAACTTCCATTTACGAATAGGCCTTTTCTATCGAAAGTCTGGCAATGATTGACGACTACCGGTTGAACTATAGGCTGCTCCGGCTCTATCTTCAATCTCCAGAAATTATCTCCAGATGCAATCCGTTTGTACTGTTTACAAATCCGGCGAGATACAGCGTTTAACGCTTTGATACGGCTAGTTAAATACAAAAGCTCAGCTAATTTGTTCCGGTCCGCAGCTGCTCGTTTGCTGCGCTTCTGCGATAGTACGTGGCAATTTGCAAATTCCCTTCGCCGCCAATTTCATGCGAATTTTGACTCTGTTCAACGTACAGAATCGACGTTTTCGCCAAAAAAATGTCTAACAACGTTCCCTCGATAACTAATCGTTGAAACTACCGCGAAAATAACGTTTAGATATCACCGGAAATGCGTTTAACCGCAACGAATTCCGTAAACAGATTCTTCTCTTTCTTCTTCTCTTTTCTTGCTAAATAAAGAACTCCAATGGTGAAAACGGCTAACTAAAATGCTAAAAAAAAAACGTTACATAGGTGGAATGATAATGGCAACAATGGTAAATTTGCAATTTACACACGCACCTCATCGCCGGATTTCAACGTTATTCAATGTTGGTGAAGGTAAAATTGAAAGTTTTGCACCGAAACCATTGGCACAAGTCGCTAAGGCGCAAAGAGGCCGCTTTATAAGCGTTAGACACCCTGGTAAAAGGTAAGGTAAGGTGATTTGTAATTTGCAAACGCACCACACTGCCAATTTGTTGTCCGTAGCGACCTGACGAACGGATGGTTCTTTAATGAAACGACACTCCACGCTTGTCACGAACACCGGCTACTTAGCTAAATAGCACAGATTTCAAAAGGCTACCCTCTAGCTCCCAGACACCTTTGTACACGCTACTAACGAGAGGCAGTAATTATGTTTCATGATTTATAGAGTGTCCGATGATCGATACACGTGCATTCGCGATTACCCTTTAAATCCATCGAGGAAAATACCATGTGACCGCGCTTCTTTTTCCGAGCCTAACATTTTCTCGGATGTCTACGGGTTTTCGGATTGATCGAAATGAAATACAATTGGCATTGAGAATTTCTCCATCTATTTATTCGCGATCATTATTTGCGAGTCGAGGATTTCACTTGGTTTTTAATCTTTATCCCGGAAATATAGTACAATTACAATTTTCAACTGAAAACGATTGAAAATTATTAAAAAGAAATTTCCAATTTTTAAATAACAAAAATACAAAATTATT
>NW_017100529.1:781676-788401 GCF_001263275.1 Habropoda laboriosa
TAAATTATGAAAAATTTAAAATAATGAAAAGTGTAATTCTTTTGTAAACTTCACGTCTCCGCATAAAGGGAACAGAACAGGTGAGCAAATATTTATGAGCGGTGATGCAGGTGTATTCAGATGAAACTATTGTTCGGCCATTTGATTACAGATTTACATTACTCTATATTTGTTTAATTACTCAAACGGCAATTTTTCTATTCACGTTTCATAATACTCTCATTGTATTCGTTGCACTCGTGCACTAATTTAGCAACTTCTTAAATAATTAATTGCACATTTTATCGTGCATTCCTTCAGTGCATGCTTAATTTGACACGGTTACATTTTATCATAGCCGGTGATATCTAATTGCGATAGCGCTTGTTTAGCCCATCGCGACGTATTCTCTCATAACACATACGTTTCGTACACGTTTCTTATGCATGAAAACGTTACCCACGAACTTTGAAATTAATGCACTCGCGTTACAGAAAGTCTAATTTAACTTCGGACACAATATTCCATACGTCGTGCTAATAAATTACAACAATTAGCGACGACTACGTACTCCCGTATGAAACGTAACGAACAACATACGACATCATTACTTTCTCCCAACTGTGCAAGCATTGAAAGTAATTACAACAAAGCTGGCTACTGTTATTCTCATTTTAATAAATTCTCTGTGTTGATATAGTAGAAACAAGTGCCTATTACGTTGTAGAGGGAAAAAGTATGTATTATTTCTGATGAAAAATACGTATAACGTAAATTTTCCATATTTTCAACTATAAATTAAGGAATTTAAAATTATCAAAAATATCTGATTATTAAATTTCAGAAATTTGAAATTATTAAATTTAGGAAATTCTTAGTTATTAAATCTAAGAGACTTTAAATTATTAAATTTAAAAGATTTTTCATTATTAAATTTCAGAACTTTTATAATATTAAATTGAAGAACTTTTAAATTGTTAAATTTAAGAAATTTTAAAAGGTTAAAAATGAAAATTAATAGTAATTCTTAATAATTTCATTAATAATTGAAACTTAAACTTAATAATTCAGTCTGCAACCTTGGATCTTACAAAAAGGATCTATAATCACAATTCCTTCACAGGATAGTTGACAAACGATCATTTTTCCCTTCGATTCGCTACAAAGTTCCACTAAACATCTCTTAACATATCCAAGAATTTATACATTAGTGTAATTAATAACACACGATGCTGGTACGCGGGATATTAAGCAATTTCGTGCAACTCAGTCGTGCAAATCACCGCACACAGGCAACAATGTTGAAAGGTTAAAAGGCAGCGAAAGATAGTCCTGTTCAAGGAGCACGTGGACTGACCATAGCAGTTACCCTACAATATCCTGTCAGCTAGTACTCTTTACATCAAGTAGGATTAAAGTAACGAATTTATGAAGTACATGTTGCAACAGCTTGGAAAAGGTCTCTATCCCAAAAAATAACGCTGACACAGAAAGCAACAGTATTGCAAAGTAACCGAGGGATTACACGTTTATACATATTATAAGGATTATAAATATCAATTTAAGCTTTACTTTGTCAAAGAAAAATTCAAACTTTCTCTCTTTCTCTGCAAGAGACAAATAAATGAAAAAATTAAATTCCACCGCGATTATACAAATCCAAGCTGGTTCTCCTTCGATAAAGAAGGGCAGCAGAGGAATATTCCGATAGAAGTATCGAAAGCACACACATTTGCTTCCATAGATATTCTCCTTTTACGTTCAATAGTTCAATTGCACTTGAAGTTGCCATAAAATCAATCTGGACCTGCGGGAAATATAATACAAATTAAGTTCCATCGACGTCGCTTCTCCAATCAAATTTAATTAATCCAAAATTACAAATTCACAATTTGTACCTTCTTCATTTTTCTATCGCGTTATACGAGGTCCTACTGTACGTTCCTGACATTATACATCGCGATTTGGCAATAGCTACAGTCGAACAAGAGTTAACAAACGTAAAACAATTATCAGAGAACACGAACCCGTCAGTCTCAGGATTGATACGATCAAACAGCCAATCGTTTAGTCTAAAAGTATACACGCTGTTAAACCTGGTATCCAGATTCAACAACGATTAAAGTTGCTTTCACCCCAAGCTAACATCACGAAACTTACTTTATAATTCTTAATCTGGAATTGACCGTAAGGAGCTCTACAAACTTAACAACGATCATATATGCAACCGTTGAAGTTGCTTTCCCGCCAGACTAACCTCGCGAAACTTACTTTACAATTCTCAATCCGGAATTGAACGTAAGGAACTGGAAAGAATATACTAAAAAAACTGCACCCAAGTAGGTTGCAGATTAATTCGCGGTTTGTCTCGGTTTTTTCATTAAAGGAAACCACAAAACCGCAACAAACAGCACCGTTGAACCCTCGCACACTTGTTGCCACGACCTCCGGGACCAGACTGACAATGAATCCGTGTAGATCGTATCCAGCCAACTTTCTTTTCGTAATCCTCCCAATAATGCAAACCGCCTCCATCTGGTTTCAGTAATATCCCCGCTGGCCTTCTGATATTAAATTGCTTTCCCCCCTCGACCCGGCCATTGTTCCAACGGACAATTAGTACGATTACGTTGATGAACGAAGGAAAGAGGAGAGATTAAGTGTCGCGTACGGTGTCGGTTGCGAGACGCCGGGGAATTATCTTGATTTTTTGGAACAACAATCTCTTCGTGTTTCAAGGACTGGGATAGAACGGTTCCTGCGGATGACACAACACGCGAGTACGCGCGTAATTCACGTGTACTTACACACATACACGCGCGCGTATCAAGGGTATTGTATCGATGTTTGGAATGTGCGAATGTTGATTTCTGGCGTTGGTGTTTGGGTTTGAGGCTGTGTATTGGGAGTTCTTGAAATAATTTCGTAATGTGATCTGCAATCGTTGTAGAATTCGTAATGCAATTATATGTTCGAGTTCAATACCAGGAAAAATGGCATTTTTTTAAATAGATCGAGAATCAAATTTTTAACCATTTTTTTACACAGATTGAAAATTAGATTTTCGAGGTGGTTAAAATTGTTATTCTTTCTAATATAAGCTAGATGTATAAAAAAGTATCCTACAATTCAACGATGAGGAATTTCTTCTTGTATTAGGTTGTACCGCATGGAATTGCCGATAATTAACCGTGATTAGTAAACTATAGGTAACTTATATTTTTTCTTGTACTATATTACAGTAGTTATTTCTGTGCTCCTCTATTCTCTTTGTTTATAGAATTATTTTTCGTCTTCAATATAACGTCTTCCAAGAAATTTAGAGCACTTCTCCTATATGAAATTCTGAAGAATTCATCCAATTAAAAAAACGCTAATTATCGTAAAAACGAAGTATATCAATTGATACCGCATTGCGAAAAAAAATCATTAATACAAACGATATATAATTTGATTAAACAAAACTACTAATTTTTCAAAATAAATCCTTACAATTTCAGAAAAAAAATTTACATCTTCCAAGAAATTCAAAACACTTTTCCTACATGAATTCAAACTAGACCATAGTTCACCTAAATCACGCAGAAATATCTAAAAAATTGATCACAACCAAAAACACGCTAACTTTTGTAGGATTGGATTTAATGATAGGAGGATAGTGCGTGATCTGGGTTACTTAGTACCCACACAGTAACTTCTTTTTGTCTTTATCATTTAGCTGGCTCACGAGGTGCACAGTTTACTTATTGCTTAATGACTGTCCGCTTCACTGACTCTTGCTCTCCAAGTCACCTCGCGAGCTTCTTTCTCACCCTCTTCTTTTTCCTGCATTTTTGCCTTCAAGCCGCCGCTAGTCCTTTGCGCCCTTGGCGCGCTTTTTCCAGGACCGCGGCGAATTATGGTATTGTCCGCTGTAGCGCATTTGGCGACGCCACGGATTTTCCTCCAGGTCCGGTACTTGGGACATGTGGCCTGGGCCTCTGGGCCCGTACGCGGACCTCCCGACAACCCTTGGTTTATGGCCTGGCAAATTGCTATTGAGACCGTTGGTGAAAGCTTCTACGAAAACATGCATTGTTAGATTTACTAAACATTAAACAGACTAAAACGGTTTTCTCAAAAATAGCTTTTCTAGCGTGCCCGCCGTAAACCGTGTTGGTCGTCCGCGCGGCAATTGCTTGCTTCTGCACTACAGCTGGTCGCCACACTTTTATAAAAATATATCATTCGGTACATCGTTAGAAAGAAAAAAAATCATTAACACTAACTGTACATAGTTTAATTAAACATAATTACCTTCGAAGTTCCATCTACCTACAAAATTGGCTACTTCACGTAGCAGAACCCAATACAACCAATCCCATTAGCTGTTTCTAAACTATCAAACGATCTCCGACAACGTCACCGTCTCTCGTTGAATTGTCAAATAGGAATTTCGCGTACACACCGACCGCCACGAACTTTCTCCGAATAGAAACGGATCTGAATCATCCTAAACTCGGCTGAGCTCGCGTATCTGCTCGAATCGACGCGGTCGAACCGTAAGATAAACGATCTTCGGGCCAGAGGCCTGGCCCCGAGCGGTATCGACGTTCGTTCTATTACACAACACCGTCGGTGACTTTCACTGGACGCGATGATGCGCCGACTCGTGTTCCGCGATGCACGGGCCACCGGCCCCGCCACAGCCGTGACTCGGCATCGATTAGGGGCTGTTCGATATTTTACCGCCTCGTGTCGAAGTATCACGGAGGACTACTGGTGAAATTTCCGGGAAGATTAATTATGCCTGCGGAATATTTCAGGATTAGAAGCGTGAAGAGTTAAGAGATTTCTTTTCCCGCCCCTTTCTTCAAGAACATGTCTCTGGAAGATTTTAGAATTAGAGGCGTTTCTTCTTCCCTCTCGCTTTCTTTGAGAAAATTTCTTTGGAATATTTTAGAATTGGAAGAGTGAAGAATTGGTAGATTTTTTTTCTCCCCTCTTTCCGGAATTTTTCGAAATTAGAAACGTGAAGAATTAATAAATTTTTTTCTTCTCTCTCCCTTCCTTTGAAAAATTTTAAAACTGGAACCGTGAAGAATTAAATCCCTCTCTTTCTTTAATAAAATGCCTCTGGAATATTTGAAAATTGGAACGCCTCATTCTTCGTAAATAAACAATCGTAATAAGAGAACTGAAGCGGAGAATTTGTCCGTAACGAGAGATTCGAGATAAAAATGCAGAAATTTCGAACCGTGTGTAATTCCAAATCTTCGAAATGTCGTATCAAATTAACTCCCTATTTTCGTAGAGAAGCTTAAAGGTAACAATGCAAATCCTTTCGTTTCCCTACTTCAAATATGAAAGATAGGTACACGCATGTTTAAACTACAACGCAGATCTTTCAAAGGATATGCATGAAAGAAAGAAATTCCTTGGTAACGTTGGTTCATATTTGATATCATTTTCGTGCTGATTTAGTTTTTTTCTAGAAATTTTTCTCGTCGAGTCATGATGATCACGTAAAAATTAGGAACGTAAGCGAGAAGCGCTGGTTACCCGCGAACCTTTAAAGAATATCGATTTTCGCTAATTGCTGGTCTAGCAAAAGGGAAAGCTTCCGGTCTGAGAATTACGGGAGCTAGCAATTATTTTCCATTCAGCCGTGTTAACAAAAAAACCACCGTGGACCTTTTATAGTCGACTGGGTTGTTTTTCATTAGAATTCAGTTAAAATCTTTTTCGCTACTTGTTCAAATTTCGGCTGGTCGATTTGAACTTTTTCCGGTGATTCTAGAGCGAAAACAAGGGAAGCAAGCATTTTTTTCCCAACGTTCATTAATAACGAAGATATTTAACGTTAAATTTTCATTACGCTAACAAAGTTTGTAAAATGTAAAGTAAATTCATAATTAATGGTTCACTGGTGGTCGCACTTTTTTTTCTGTAAATACCAATCATTTCATGTAACAGTTGTCGTAATCTATCATTATTATAATATTTTCTCTATGTCAGACCCGAGCAAATTTTTTACGCCTCATCTGTTTTATAAATGAACATTTCAAATGATTAATGGACTTTTCTGCTGAATTAAATCTACGATCCAGAAGTGGATGAAAAAAAGAAAGAAAAAAAATTAATAAGATTTCTGTGTACAGTTCCACGATACATTATTCACAGATTCGTTCTTATGTCATACTTTAACATTCCTATTCCCAATAATGATCGTACCGTAAAAGCGCAACGTCTGTGTATGCAAATGGGGCGGGTAAATGAAAACGGGGAACGGAACGGGCATGAATAGAGAGTGTGCGGCCGTTTCATGGTACAAACGATTACGCAATCGACAGCCGCAATCTTTTCGAGTTGTTCGTTTCTTGTTTCTTCTTCTTCGTTTTTTCTTTCGCAGCGAGAAGAAATTGCAACCGTTACACGTTCACACGCTTTAATTAGCGATACCTGTCAAGCCGTAATAAGGTTTCGAAGATCCTGCATGTACAGCTTGTAATCTTTTCATAATCGTGTTACACGATTGCCTGTTTTTATTTTGCAACCTACCGTGCATCTTTCCGGAGAGAAGTCGCGCACAACATTGTTGTGTTATTTCTCTCGGGTAGAGATCATTTGATAGACGATCGGGCGTGCTACGAAATCGAGAAAGTCGGCTTTCGAGAATTCACGTCACCGGAGAAAAATGATCACGTGTTGCGAGATAATCGTCGAGTAATTGAACAATCTTTCATTAAACGAATTAAAGAAATTTT
>NW_017100529.1:788415-789533 GCF_001263275.1 Habropoda laboriosa
GAAGAATTGATTGGAAAGATTTGTGTAATAATAATTATCACGTTATCGCAAAGTAATAACTAAATATGTGAAACAATGTTTTATCCGACTGAAAGAGAATGTAAATTTAAAGAATTCATTTGAAAGAAATACAACATAACCTACAAAGAATTGTACGTTATACTGTTACTTTAAAATAATTCTTTAAAGACGATAGAACGTTGACCGAAAAACAGCAAGACAGATTACAATACATGTACAAGAAGCTGCAGAAAATGAAAAAAAGAAAAACTTATTCTGTAGGCTGTGATGTTTTTCATACATCTGCGTCGTTCGTTCCTTCAGGACTCTACTTTTGTTGTTTTGTTTTGATTCCAATACCTGGACACGTTACACTTGCATATATGTATATGTACATACAACCTTGTTTACTTGAGTTCATATTTACTCTTCTATTTCAATATACTCTTTTATTAAGTAAAATTCTAGCTACACACGTTTGCAAATTGCAATTGGACACTCGAAATACTGCAAACCGTACAACGCTCGAAACACTACAAACCGTATAACGCTCGGTATAACAGTCGCGAGCAAAGCAGTCGAATGAAAAAAGTGCTACGAAGAGACTTGTGTAAATAAAAGGTGCACTACGCATATGGAAGTAATGAATGGGCACAATTTCTTACCTTGAACCACGACGCTACGCTGTTCTGGTCCAAGAATCTCTTCGTTGTGCTCGCGGCGTTCCCATTTTCAAGCAGTCATCGGTCAGAAACTCTCCTATTCGAAGAAGCACTGTTTAAAAATGCAAACACGATTAAACACTCTTTAGAAAGACACGCGAGAAATCTGTGTTAAACGCTCGTTTACACACTCTAACTTGTAACATTATTTGCAATACGATTATTTGTCGATAGAATTAACGCTGAATATCGAATTCCATTTTTCGGCGTTCCGATGTTAGAGGTTAGAAATAACAAACAGGAATGACGGAATTGAAATTAAATTGCGTCGTATTAAGAAATTATTTAAATGATATTTATTGGAAATGTAGATTGTATTATTACGAAATTAGGTCACAATCCATTATAATTATAAGCATTTAATAGTACTATTGAATCTGATTATTTCTGCGTTAT
>NW_017100529.1:789566-826866 GCF_001263275.1 Habropoda laboriosa
TTACCACAGTAAACGACGAACTACGACTAAACTCTTGCTAGGGCTGACTGAGGTCGAGTCAGAATGAAAACAAATTTTCAACGTAGCATTCATAGGAAAGAACAAAAACATTCGGAAGCACGGTTTCCTGGTAGCGTAGTTAAACTGCTCGATGTTTGGGTACGTAAGCAAAAAGTCACCTCGGACACGCGATCGCGTTCATGAAAACAGAAATCTTATACGGGAAAAGATTTCGAGAAACTAAATTATTTTCAGTTTGAACTGAAAAATGTACTTAAATAACACAAAAAAATCGGAGAATTCTTGATATTTATTAACGAATATTCAAAAATCAAGAGTAATTAAATGTAAAATAAAATAATTACATTCAATTAGTTATTCATTTGATGCATTACTCTTTCTATTTTTCATTTCTCACAGTTGAATAACTTTGAGAATACGAAGTATTTCAACTTGTCTATCTATATTTTTTAAGATAAACGTTAAATTTAAGAGTTTTTGTCAAATTGATTAGTGTCCATGCTATTGAGAGTGCTAATGGAGAGCTAGACATACAATTTGAGAGTACTCTTGAGAGCAACTATCGCAAGGGTACATGCCCATATGAGAGTTTCTTGAGAGATAAATTTGACTCTCGAGAGCAACTCACGATAGTTTTACTCTCCAATGGACAATGTTCATCTGAGAGATTTTCACGATAGTCACTCTCGAGAGTACTCTCAAATTGTGTATCCAGCTCTCTGCTTACACTCTCAATAGTGTGCCCTGATAAATTTAACTCTCGAGACTAACTCGCGATAGTTTTACTCTCCAATGGACAATGTTCATCTGAGAGATTTTCACGATAGTCACTCTCGAGAGTACTCTCAAATTACGTATCCAGCTTTCTGCCTACACTCTCAATACAGTATACACTGCTTAAATTGACTCTCGAGAGTAACTCGCGATAGTTTCGCTCTCAAATGGACAAGTATCCCAAGACTTATCCCTTAAAAATTTCTAACATAAAATTCCTAACAACAAAAGATATCCCAAACAAAATATATGGATAAAAACACACGAGCCATATCCAGTACCGAAAGTTTCACGAATTCCTACGCTCTCACGTCGAGAAGAGCTATTTTCCTTATCCCTAACCGAGCACCGGATATCCTTCATTTCTGGTTCTTGCACATTCCTAGGAGATTCGTATCGAAGGTCATAAAGCAGCTCAGTACAATTGGCTAGTTAACGAAAGAACGAATTTATGAGTTATCGCGTTCTCGTCCGTACACGATCACTATGCAGACCTGTAATTCTCCATTACCGACAATCAATGTCGCGATGAATTTATGCTATTGACATACACACACGCACACGTACATACACACACGTGTCGATTTATCCTGGCAAAAATTTACGGCTGATTGCTTTTCCGCAGCCCGACAAGAATATTAATTTCAACCACCTTTCCCCTCGTAAAATCCTCGTGAAACGCGACGTAACGCGAGGCAATAAACGCACCGCTGTGCTCTCATGGTGGCATTATTATTATGCACGTGTCAGGGAATGCCTCTTGCAGAAATCGGCCATCTTTTCAACCAATAATACAGCCAATCCTCAATCACGTGGCCACGCTCGAGGATTCGCGTTTCCTTGCGTGCAATAGCCAGTATTTTTTTTCTGTCGTCACCCGCGCCCCTATACACGTGTGCTCGAATGATACGTATAATTTTAGATGCCCTATTCGATAAACGATCCAGCATTAGTCGTTCATCTGATATTGCCACTTTATTTCATGTTAGTTCCATGGAGAATCATTAATAGATGGTTTTGCCGTGACGATGAGGTACCGAGAATGGTAATTACGCTTTAATGGGGTCTTTTATACAGAGAGACGTGTAAGAATTTGAAGGTTAGGTAATTTAACAGGCGTCACTGCTTCGTTACAGAAGTTGAATTGTACCGGGAATTTGTCGCTATTACCTACGAGGAATTTTCTCAACGAAAGTTTATCTGCTTTGGATAAATGACAAATTTGGACGAAAAGAATCTTTTCTAACTTGGAGTTTCTTTTTTTTTCAATGGGATTTTATATTTTGGTTCTAATCATTTTTGTTAAAATCAAGGATTCAACTCTGTAATCTTGCTGAATAAAATTTGGTCCATTAGAATAGGTTATAATTTTCATTTAAACTATTTCACTTACATACATACATTGATACGTTAAATTTATTTAGTCCCTTTTATTATAAACAAAAATAATTCTTAAAAATATTTTGTCTTATATAAATAAGCAAATACCTACATCTAGATTGTAAATGTTTACGCAAAATACATATGTTTGTGCAATTATCGCATCAAACCTACAGCAATTAACCTATCAAATTATGCAAAATACATGAGAGCAGCGTTACAATGTTACTCTCATATATTTTGCATATTTTGATACGTTATCGTTCCTCAAACACCCGCAGTCTACTTACAACCAATACGCAGAGTTTATTTCCTAACGTTCGACTTATTACATTTAATAATTTCACGACAGAACTAACGGAACTTAGGCGAAAGAACTAGGTACCTACCGTCGTACTTCGATAACTTATTCCAAGTCCTTAAGATCCTTATGCAAAGACTGCTCGACAAACTCTAAAAATCAGGGGAAAGTGGTTCGATAGGTAAAAGAGTAAGGGTTATTTTAGGTTCAAGGGTCACTAAAGGATAAGGCACTGAGGTCGAGGTAGGTGAGTAATGGGAAAGGATGATAGTCACAAACGTATTTTTTTTAACCCTTTCATTACTATTAACGCCTAAAGGCATTTTGAAAATTTGCTCGCACTCTTGAAGCCTTCTCATGCACTTCCACCTTAATTGATTAAACCGAATTTTAAAACGACACGACCAAGATGAGAAATTTTGCAGCCGTGGTTAAAACTTTAAGTCACCCAAGTTACGCGTTCAAATCTTTTGGTATCTTAATCTCTATCGGCCCATATTACAGAGCTACCATGTCCAATCAACGGACCAAAACAGAACTGCAAAAACAATCCATCAGCACCTCTTTCGCGCGATCCAGAGTGTCCTCGAGCTACGCGAAATCTTCTCCCGGTTACCGATGAGCTTTTACGTCCGTTTCGATCGTCAAGGTAGCTAGTCGACGCCGATGTTAATCTCGACAGGCTGGTGAGCCGCGTAAACGCGGATGGTTGCCGCCTGGGGTCCAATCGTTGATTTACCATTGTCCACTAAAATATCGCGCCGGCACGAATACCAGAGGGATTAACATCGCGCCGGTAGACGGTTGATTCACGGCGCAGGGCAGATCGAGCGTCAGCATATATTAACCTTTCCCACCACAAACGAACGATCTGTCTCTACGTGAGAGACATCGCACAAGTCGGGAAGAAGAGCTCTCCTCAGGATCCCACTTTCCCTTTTCGTGGGTGGAACGAGGATGACATCATCGATCGAGCGCGGTAAAGGACGCGTCCTAGCAGGATGCGCGATCGTGCCACTTTTCACGCCGATTTAGGCTGACCTCGCCACGCTGTTCAACGGGACCCATTCTCGATGAAGATCGCCGCAAAGAGCTTCTGCTTTGCCAACGTGATCGTCGTTTATTATTCACGGGTGAAACTACAGGACTGATTTCTCGAACGCGTGCAGAAAGAAAGAACTCAATTTGGTTTCGAACCTCGTTCAGGAGTGAGATTAACACGTGAACGGGTTTAGTGAGTCACGTATGGCTTTGTGGACTGTTTGAAATTGTTCATAAAAGTACTTAGAGGTAGAAGAGTATAAAAAAATATGTTAATGAAAAATTGTCGAACACTGTGCAGGCGAAACATTGGGATTGCGAATATTTTCAATATTCAGTTCTGTTAATTGTCCCGAATATATTTGCAACGCAGTAATTGGACGCAATTTTGATTAATTTGTATTACAATGTCATATAGGAAAATGCATTAGTGGCAAGATGTAATTCTAAAGTACAAAAAATGAACCAATTCTTTTTAACTGATTAAAATACACGCAGTTGCTTATTGAAAACAGGATTAAACACTGTGCAGAGAAACATCTGCGTAATTATTTAAATATGACGAATATGAATATGAATATTCGAAAAGTTCTTTTGTAATATAGTAATTGGACATAATTTCGATGAATTTGTCGTGTGATTAATTTCGACTAATTACAATGTCATACATGAGAATGCATTAAAGTAATTCTAGAACACAATAAACGAGCCAATCTTTTTCAATTAAACAAAATACATCGCTAGAAAGTCGAACTTTCTTAGTGCCTGAATATTTTCGAGAGTGACTATAGACGCATTTTTTCATACTTTTTTAAAGTGTGTAAATTAGAGGCTCTAAAAAAAAATTGAAACATCCTGAAACTACCGGCTAAACTGTCTTCTAAAATACTTCAGTTACACACAGAATTAAAATGGATGAATTCTCGATTTAAAGTGAACGCTTGTTTCATGATTGATGATGATGTTAGGATCCTTTGAAAATGCTACGCGTGCTAACGACATCGGATTTTTATACATGTGAAACTGAGCCGCGGGGGAATACATCGTTCTTTTCATTAATCTTCCAACTAACAATCTAAAAGTAGAAATGGAAAATTTCGAAAATTTTATGCCGAGATGACAAATGAAATTTTTCTTTTTTCCATCTCCATTCATCAGTCCTTCGCGCGTCTTTTTTTTCTACTTCCTCGAGTATGTAGATTCTTACACGAGACATTGGCTAATGGTAATTTGTATCTGTTTCATTTTTCATTAATACATTAACATACGCTTTCCCTGGCGCGTGCATAAATCATTGTACTCCAGCGACAATAACAGAAATCGGAGATTGGAAACGCACCAGGCATCATTAATGTGATTGAATAGTGCTGTCGACAGGGATTGAGAAGTATAAAGTACCAATTCAATCGGCATTCATGCGGGTGGAACCCGTGACAGAGTAACCATCGATCAAGAATTGCGGATAGAAGTTGTTAATTTTATGCGTGCCTCAGTGTCGCGAATTAAAAGAAGCGTGTTAACGTGTATCGCTATCAATTGAATTCACGCTTAAACGTTTTTACAAACAGGCATGATTTATATTACATCTCGTTTCATTTTTAATAATGCAGTATTTATCTCTGCGATTCTTTCTTAACCCTTTCGTGACTGTATTCGATATTTATCTCGACGATCGTTCAATATTTTAACGTGGATCACTATTAATTCAATTCACTCTTAAACGCCTTTATACACAAGCATGACTTACACTACCGGCCAAAAGTTTGGAATCACTGAGCATTGCAATTTACACAAAAATTTCCAGAAAAAAGTCGGCGACTTTGAGAATTTTTTATCATTAAAGAGATAAACTTCAAATCTATAAAAAAATTAGCAGTAGATTTAATATTGATGAAAAGTGGGAGGTGATTCCAAACTTTTGGCCGATAGTGTATATCATAATTCCTTCGGTTTTTAATCGTTCAGTATTTATCTCCACGATTCTTAACCCTTTCGTGGTAATATTCAATATTTATTTTTACGATTTTTAACCCTTTCGTGGTAATATTCAATATTTATTTCTACGATTTTTAACCCTTTCGTGGTAATATTCAATATTTATTTTTACGATTCTTAACCCTTTCGTGACCAAAGTGTCTTTTTTTAAATTTCTGATTTATCTGGGAATCGTCGCATCCACAAAGAATATTAAATTGAGATCAATTTTTGATTGAATACCTAAGTAGGACATATGAGCCCCTCAGGTCACGAACAGATTAAACCAATATCCAACCACGATAACAAACTGACGACATATTGATATTCATGGAAAGTTAGTAGACGTAAATTTCAAAATTTCCAAGCAGAAGATCAAACATAAATAACGATACGAAGCCATAAGAGGAATAATGAAAAACCGTATTTCTAGGGAACACGTATTGCAACTGATAATTCTCCTTCACCATCGATCTTGTAATAGCTAGACTGCGGATTTGTATGCATTTAGATGAAATTCAATGGTATAAAATTGCACAGAATATGAAGAACTACAGAAAATATCTAAATTATTACAATTTTCTACCGAATTTTCTACCTCTTTTACCGTATTCACGAAAACTATAAATTTGCCTAAAAATTCGCAGTCTAGTAATAACCGATAACACCTAAGCAAACAGGGCAAATCTAGACCCGTTCAACCGGACTTGACACGCGGCTACTTGAAGATTTCACTTTCAGTTTACACGTGTGGGCGTTGACAAACAGAACGAGTATATCACACAATGGAATATTGAAATTACTCGTTCAAATGGATACATTATATCTGTCGATTTCACTTGTCGCACTGAAGAATGGTATCTAGTTCAACTTTTAATAGGTCAACGTTATTCAATATCTCTCCTTCTTCTCTAGATTTCTCCATTCTTTCTTATTGAAAATGAATAAAAAATGTGGGACATAATTCTTTTGTACGAGATTTCATTTAGAGGACTTGCTGAATACGCGTTCGTTTGATTGTACCGCGGCCTGAAACGTGTTACAAATCATTTTTCAAAAGAAGGTAGTACGAAGCTTCTACTACGAAGTTTCTGAACAATTAGAATGCGAGAATATAACGTTATCAGTTAATGACACTCAAACTGACGATGCAAATATTTATCTGTGAATATAACAAGTATGATAATTTCAATAATTAATATAAAAGTAAATATGATCATTTTAGCGGAAGTACAATGTTAGTAAAATCGTTACTATGTGCGTTACAGTTAAATTAATTAATCGAAATTTATTTTTTCCAAAAGTTAAACTTCACAAAAAAAAGATTTCACTCTACATTTCTCTCTTCGTCTCGTCTTCGATTCGATTTCTTTATCGATCGTTCGAACTTCGTCGAACAGGACACTAAATAACTCTAACTACACCATTTACAATGCAAGGAAACGGCTCAATAACAATACCATCGGAGTAAAGAAGTGGTAAAACAGGAATCTCTCGTTAAGCTGTCGTTCATTAAAAATTTACAGGTTAATTACCGCGTTGTTACTCGAATAACTGCCGTCGCAACACGGATAACGACGTTAACGAAGGGATTTCGCTATAAAAGCAAAGAAACTCTAATAAAACGATAATCAGCTCGAAGTAGTAAAATTTAGTAATCCTGTTACTCTTCCCTCCTTTTTTTTCCTCCCGTTGATTTCAGGATTGCGTAAAAAAAAAAAAAAAATCGAGTTAAAATGAGTCAGGATCGAAATGTCGACTGTCAACGACGACGTCAATGGCACTTATAAACGCCAAGGTAATAAATCTGAGTGATCTTAATTTTATGGCAGCTTGTAGACATAAATCATGTTAAGATACGATTGAACGAAGGAACCACAAGCAATTGAATTTAAAGATACAACGGCAATAATTGACGTCTAGTAAGAGGTTTTTCGAGCGTACCATTACGAAACACCGTAATGTTCTCCTCATCGAATGATTACGCGACCTTTGCGTTTTAATTACCCTAAACGGCGAACGAGAAAGGGTTTTTTCTCGGATAACTCGAGGACACGGTAGGAGGATGACTTTTACAGACTCTCTCAAATGGTGGGAAGATTAAACGCAGTCGTCAACTGCATCGTTGTACGATGAAAAAAGAAGAAGAAAAAAACGTCGGTACTAACATGGGATCGGCTCTATTCATCGGTGGACTGGGGGACTAATGACGATGAATAATATAGTCTTATCGCGATGTTCGTTTCACATCTTTTTTTTTTTAAGGATCACGTGGAATTTTTCAAACATTCCCGATGAAAACAACTTCTTTTTTTTTTCTGCCTCGGAAATATTCTAGTGACAAATCGATCTGTCACGATTTTCATGGCCGAAAAAGAATTCTAGGACAGCGGCGAAAGGGAGTGCCGACGATTTTTGGTTCGTCACTTTCGACTTTCGCCTGCAGGTAATTCTGATCGAGGAAAGTTCAAATTAAAATGTGTCGTATACGCTTCGTATATAAAAATGTCGAATTAAAATGTACTTTTGAACTGGTCGTTGAAATGGAACTGGTTTTCGAATGAGACATCGATAATTTATCGACACCTGCCGCTGAATTAGCAATATAAAAATTGGCAAACTGGAAAATTTTTGGAACAGAGTGTAGTGGATATCTCAGCTGAACCTGGGGAATCAAGTGGTCGACTTGACATTTAAAATGACGCGCCGCCGTTGTTTGTGAATCTTCGCGAAGCTTTTAAAAGGTGAACAAGATTAGACCAGGTGAAGTCAGTTGCACGGAGCGACGAATTAAGTTGCCGTATTGGCTAATTCTACTCCTAATTAACGTGTTACACAAAAACACGGTATAAGTTGAATGGTATATGGGCTGCAATAAATTAATATAGCAACAGAATGCATTTACTCAGATTTTTTGAAACGTTCATAGGTAAAAATTGTAAAATTTAATGTCCTGTTCATGAAAATGAACGTCAATTTAGGTATAAAATTAGATAAATAATTTACAGCTGCGTGATATCTGTAGTTCTATAGGTAAAAAATATAATAAATTTCTCACACACACAAAAATAATATAGAGGCTGAAGAAATTAATTTATGGATAATTAATTGAAGATTTATGTGTAATAGGTGATTGCCACATCTCTGTTGCAATGCACACAGCAGCAAGGAAGCAGGCAGAGTAGAGAAGTGGTACTGAAAATCAGTGACGAGCAGAAGAGTCAATATCTAAATCAAGACTTTTATTCTAGTGAGTAACTATGGTGAAAATTTTAAATGTTCTTCGTCGTATATTTAAAAAAGTATATCACAATCGTAAGTGTAATATTAATTCTTCCATCAGATGCATATAATTACGGCTATGAGATAAATCCCAATGGGCAGTTCCACCATGAAATACGTGGACCAGACGACATTACATATGGATGTTATGGATACATAGATCCATATGGAAAATTAAGAACAACATTTTACATAAGCGATGGCTGGGGATATCGAGTTGTTCAACCAGGCAAATCGGTTGAACTATTCCTCCACGAACATGAACATCATCATCATGATGACTCGGAGCAACATAATCATGGAGACGACGACCACCATCACCATCATGGTGTAGTTACAGAATGGAAAGACTTATACTTCCCAGAAGTATGTAGACAATTTGATGGAACGGGTACCGGACCAATCTCGGTTCCAGGACCCGGAGCAGGTAAGAACTTAATAAATATGGAATGAATATGAAAGGTGTAATAAAGAATTGAGAATAATTTTAAATTCTAAAAAAGGACCAGGAACAGATGGTTCAAGCAGTGGCGGAACACCTGTACAACCAGGACAACCACAATATCCACCGCAACCACCAGAATATCCTATCAGACCTGGTACGTGCCCTTACAATTAACTGCACGCATTGCAATTATGGAAGAAACTATTACATGGAATAATAGTATTAACCATGAGAAATATTAAAATGAAAATAATTAACTTAAGCTACAATTTCACATACAGGATACCCGGGACAACCTGGAACACCCGGTACACCAGGGAAACCGGGTTACCCTGGACAACCTGGGACACCTGGAATACCAGGAACGCCACCACAACCAGGATATCCTGGATCACCGGGAACACCAGGAACACCACCACAACCAGGATATCCCGGAACACCTGGCACACCTGGAACACCAGGAACACCACCGCAACCAGGATATCCTGGCACACCAGGAATACCAGGGAAACCGGGATACCCTGGAACGCCAGGAGTACCAGGAACACCACCACAACCAGGATATCCCGGAACACCTGGCACACCTGGAACACCAGGAACACCACCGCAACCAGGATATCCTGGCACACCAGGAATACCAGGGAAACCGGGATACCCTGGCACGCCAGGAGTACCAGGAACACCACCGCAACCAGGATATCCTGGCACACCAGGAATACCAGGGAAACCGGGATACCCTGGCACGCCAGGAGTACCAGGAACACCACCACAGCCTGGATATCCAGGAACACCTGGAACGCCACCACAGCCCGGATATCCAGGAACACCAGGAAAGCCGGGACACCCTGGAACACCTGGGACACCAGGAATACCAGGAACGCCACCACAGCCTGGATATCCAGGAATACCAGGAAAGCCGGGATACCCTGGAACACCTGGGACACCAGGAGTACCAGGAACGCCACCGCAGCCCGGATATCCAGGAACACCTGGAACGCCAGGAGTACCAGGAAAACCACCACAACCTGGATATCCAGGAACACCAGGAATACCAGGGAAGCCGGGATACCCTGGAACACCTGGGACGCCAGGAGTACCAGGAACGCCACCACAGCCAGGATATCCAGGAAAGCCAGGATACCCTGGAACACCTGGGACACCAGGAGTACCAGGAACGCCACCACAGCCAGGATATCCAGGAAAGCCAGGATACCCTGGAACACCTGGGACACCAGGAGTACCAGGAACGCCACCGCAGCCCGGATATCCTGGAACACCTGGAACGCCAGGAGTACCAGGAAAACCACCACAGCCTGGATATCCAGGAACACCAGGAATACCAGGGAAGCCGGGATACCCAGGAAAACCTGGGACGCCAGGAGTACCAGGAAAACCATCACAGCCTGGATATCCAGGAACACCTGGAACGCCACCACAGCCTGGATATCCAGGAACACCTGGAACGCCATCGCAGCCTGGATATCCCGGAACACCAGGAAAGCCGGGATACCCTGGAACACCTGGGACACCAGGAGTACCAGGAACTCCACCGCAGCCCGGATATCCTGGAACACCTGGAACGCCAGGAGTACCCGGAACACCACCGCAGCCAGGGTATCCAG
Source organism: Habropoda laboriosa (assembly GCF_001263275.1). NCBI lineage: Eukaryota > Metazoa > Arthropoda > Insecta > Hymenoptera > Apidae > Habropoda > Habropoda laboriosa. Next base: position 800,407 of record NW_017100529.1, read on the forward strand.
GAACACCAGGAATACCAGGGAAGCCGGGATACCCTGGAACACCTGGGACGCCAGGAATACCAGGAACGCCACCACAGCCTGGATATCCAGAAATACCAGGGAAACCGGGGGAACCGGGACATCCGGGACAACCTGAACCGCCACCATATCCCGGATACCCTGGAACACCAGGAATACCAGGGAAACCAGGACATCCGGGACAGCCTGAACCGCCACCACATCCTGGATATCCTGGAACACCTAGCACACCCGGAACACCTGTAATCCCCGGCAAACCGGGGACACCTGGAGTGCCAGGAAAACCACCACAATCTGGTCAGCCAGGAAGCCCTGGAAGTCCAGGAACACCCGGAACACCAGGAATACCTGAAAAACCATTACAGCCTGGACATCCTGGAACACCTGGAACGCCATCGCAGCCTGGATATCCTGGAACTCCGGGAACACCAGGGAAACCTGGACATCCTGGCACGCCCGGTACTCCACCACAACCTGGATACCCCGGAACTCCCGGGACGCCTGGAACTCCTGGACACCCAGGAATACCACCGCAACCTGGGCATCCAGGAACACCCGGAACTCCAGGCACACCAGGTACACCACCTCAGCCTGGCTATCCTGGTAGACCCGGGACTCCGGGAACGCCTGGTAAGCCAGGAACACCAGGAACGCCACCTAAGCCCGGTTATCCCGGATCACCCGGTACACCAGGTACCCCGCCTCATCCTGGATATCCCGGTACGCCAGGACATCCTGGAATACCACCACAACCTGGATATCCTGGAACACCCGGGCATCCTGGATATCCTGAAACGCCACCACAACCCGGATACCCCGGAACACCTGGTACACCTGGAACACCCGGGCATCCTGGATATCCTGGAACGCCACCACAGCCCGGATACCCCGGAATACCTGGAAAACCATCACAGCCTGGATATCCTGGAACACCTGGAACGCCACCGCAGCCTGGATATCCCGGAACACCTGGAACACCAGGGAAACCTGGGCATCCTGGCACGCCCGGTACTCCACCACAACCTGGATACCCCGGAACTCCCGGGACGCCTGGAACTCCTGGACACCCAGGAATACCACCGCAACCTGGGCATCCAGGAACACCCGGAACTCCAGGCACACCAGGTACACCACCTCAGCCTGGCTATCCTGGTAGACCCGGGACTCCGGGAACGCCTGGTAAGCCGGGAACAGAAGGAACGCCACCTAAGCCCGGTTATCCCGGATCACCCGGTACACCAGGTACTCCGCCTCATCCTGGATATCCCGGTACACCAGGTACTCCGCCTCATCCTGGATATCCCGGTACGCCAGGACATCCTGGAACACCACCACAACCTGGATACCCCGGAACACCTGGTACACCTGGAACACCCGGGCATCCTGGATATCCTGGAACGCCACCACAGCCCGGATACCCCGGAATACCAGGAATACCTGGAAAACCATCACAGCCTGAATATCCTGGAACACCTGGAACGCCACCGCAGCCTGGATATCCAGGAACGCCAGGAATACCAGGGAAACCTGGACATCCTGGCACGCCCGGTACTCCGCCACTACCTGGATACCCCGGAACTCCTGGACACCCAGGAACACCACCGCAACCTGGGTATCCAGGAACACCCGGAACACCCGGAACTCCCGGAACTCCAGGCACACCAGGAACGCCACCTCAGCCCGGTTATCCCGGATCACCCGGTACACCAGGTACCCCGCCACAACCTGGATATCCCGGTACGCCAGGACATCCTGGAACGCCACCACAACCCGGATACCCCGGAACACCTGGTACACCTGGAACACCCGGGCATCCTGGATATCCTGGAACGTCACCACAGCCCGGATACCCCGGAACACCAGGAATACCTGGAAAACCATCAAAGCCTGGATATCCGGGAACACCTGGAACGCCACCGCAGCCTGGATATCCAGGAATACCAGGGAAACCTGGACATCCTGGCACGCCCGGTACTCCGCCACAACCTGGATACCCCGGAACTCCCGGGACGCCTGGAACTCCTGGACACCCAGGAACACCACCGCAATCTGGGTATCCAGGAACACCCGGAACTCCCGGAACTCCAGGCACACCAGGAACGCCACCTCAGCCCGGTTATCCCGGATCACCCGGGACTCCAGGTACCCCGCCACAACCTGGATATCCCGGTACGCCAGGACATCCTGGAACACCCGGGCATCCTGGATATCCTGGAACGCCACCACAACCCGGATACCCCGGAACACCTGGTTCACCTGGAACACCCGGGCATCCTGGATATCCTGGAACGCCACCACAGCCCGGATACCCTGGAACACCTGGTACACCAGGAACACCCGGGCATCCTGGATATCCTGGCAAACCAGGACAACCTGGAACTCCTGGAGCACCCGGGACGCCAGCACAACCTGAGTACCCTGGAACACCTGGGCATCCCGGATATCCTGGTACTCCAGGACAACCCGGACATCCTGGTACTCCAGGACAACCCGGATATCCTGGAACGCCGCCACAAACAGGCTATCCTGGGATACCGGGAACTCCGTCACAACCTGGATACCCTGGCTCACCTGGAACACCAGGAAAGCCTGGTAAGCCGGGTAAACCGGACAAGCCCAGTACTCTTCCAGTTACCCCACTGCCTGGAACGCCTGAACCAAGTCCGCCATATCCACCACACCCAGGATATCCTGGGACCGATGGTACACCAGGATATCCTGGCAGCCCTGGAACATCAGGTACACCTGGCACATCCGTTAAACCTGGCAAACCCAGTCGACCTGGTAAACCTGGTAAACCTGGACATCCGTCACATCCTGGCTATCCTGGAAGTCCTGGTACGCCAGGTTCCCCTGGATATCCTGGATCTCAAGTACCAATACCACCTGGCTATCCTGGAAGTCCCGGTACACCTGGTTCACCTGGATATCCTGGAAGCCCCGGTACTCCTGGTACACCAGGATATCCTGGAACTCAAGTGCCACCACAACCTGGGCACCCTGGAATTCCAGGTAGACCGGGTTATCCTGGAAGCCCTGGACACCCTGGATATCCTGGAAGCCCTGGTACGCCAGGTACAGCGGGATACCCTGGCACACCAAGCATACCTGGTACCGCAGGAACTCCAGGCACACCGGGATACCCTGGCACACCAAACATCCCTGGAACCCCAGGAACTCCTGGCAGTCCTGGATACCCTGGCACTCCAAGCATCCCTGGAACCCCAGGAACTCCTGGCACACCTGGATACCCTGGCACTCCAAGCATCCCTGGAACCCCAGGAACTCCTGGTACACCTGGATACCCTGGCACTCCAAGCATCCCTGGAACCCCAGGAACTCCTGGCACACCTGGATACCCTGGCACTCCAAGCATCCCTGGTACTCCAGGTACTCCTGAAATACCTGGCAAACCAGGTAAACCTGGCAAGCCTGGTAAGCCTGGTAAGCCTGGCAAGCCTGGTACTCCTGGCACACCACCGATTCCACCTCAACCTGGATACCCCGGCACACCGGGTAGTCCAGGTATTCCTGGTACTCCTGGAACACCAGGAACTCCACCGATTCCACCACAACCAGGATATCCTGGTACACCATCGTACCCAGGAACTCCTGGTAAACCGGGTAAACCAGGAAAACCGGGAAAACCTGGGCACCCTGGACACCCTGGACACCCTGGACACCCTGGACACCCAAAACCAGGTATGTGAATAATATATCTTTATATCAAATTAAATTTCGCATTTCGTTTTTAAATATTATATACCGGGGCACATAGTTTTTGCAATAAATATTTCTCTATAATTCCAGGTGAACCCCAGTATCCTCCATATCCAGGATATCCTTCTGGGCCTGAAGGTCCAATTGGCGGTGTAGGTCCTGATGGTCCCAATGGCCCATGGCCCGAAGGTCCTGATGGTCCCGCAGGTCCTGGAGGACCTGGAGGTCCCGAAGGTCCTGGAGGTCCTGAAGGTCCCGAAGGTCCAGTAGGTGGAGTTGGAGGTGTAGGAGGTGTAGGAGGTGAAGGACCAGCTGGTCCAGATGGTCCATGGCCAACAGGTTCTCCCGGTCCCGATGGACCATGGCCTGGTGACCCAGACTACGTACCCGGAGTGCAACCAACGTCCGGTCACCGAAATGACGGAGTGTTCAAAGTTCAATATCCCATCAAATACTACGAACCTACCACACAAACTCCCTATCAACAACCCCATTACGGAGACTTCGGACAGAAGCAAGTAGAACGACTAACCTCTAGCTCTAAGTTCCAATCAGAGTATACCAAAAACGAGACGTACGACGGGAATTACGAGAAAAAAGTTCAGTCTACAGCCTTTGGTTATCCAGTAAAAATAAGCGGCCCCTTAAGAGACTCGCAATTCAAAGATCAGTCTGTGAGACTCGGTTACCATCCAGGTCAGGTGAATCAAAACGCGGACGAAATCAATTCTCTGCTGCAAGCTCAACGAAAAGAGTCGCGAAAATACTCCGAGCAGGAGGATCGAAGCAGCTACGAAAGAGTCCAGAAAATCATGTCTCAAAACTCCCAAGACGCCTACAACGGTGTCAGACCTCCCAGTGGTCCGAAGTACTTCGTCCAAGACAGATACCCGCAGAGTTCACGCGAGAATCGGAAATATCCCCAACAGATTACGAAAGTGAGCGAACCGGTTATTCAGATCGAGACGAACCGCGAGGATCAAGCCAATGTAAGATATCAGCCGCCAAGTGGAAGTAATGCCGCTCTCGTGAAACAGGTAAACCAATTGTCTGAGACAGCTTACAACCCGAACTCCGAGTTCACCGCTATTGGGGTACAACCTCCGAGTTCGATCGGCAACAAGCCCTATCAGCAATCCATAGGGTTAGACCCAAACACCTGTCCCTGTTACCTCGTCGAGCCTGGCAATGATACAGCCACGACGACGAGCACGACATCCATTCCCCTCATTGGTCAGCTTGGCTTCATTCCCGTGGTATTCGTACCATACTGTCCAGGTGACGACGAAACGGACAGCCAAAACATGAAAGACATGTTCCCCACTGCAATGCCTGTACCATATGCATGCGACGCGTGCGACTCTCGTACCGGGAAAATCGAAACGAAGCTTCTCAGCCTGAATCAGCTTGGCAACGTAGAGAACCTAAGGGAGGCGTTACGCCAGGCGAAACTTGGCTTTTTGAATGTTTCAGCACGTGGTCGAACACAGAGAAGGCGAGCAAAGAGCCGGAACGCCAAGTGAAGAGTGCGATTGTAACGTGCGGGTATCAAGTCGCCACTCGGTCACGAAGAATGCCTCGCGTTCGAGCCACGGGAACGGTCCGTAAATCGACGAGCATTCTTGCCCGTCCATCAGCTGCTGGACAGCTGACGGATGGCCAAACAGAGACACGATCGAAATGGAACGAAGTGAACCATCGTTCTGCGGAGGGATAACCATAATCTGCGCGTTCCTCTGAACGGAAGGTAACGCGGGTGAAATGTTTAATGGGGTTCCTTTTTTTTTTTTTTTTTTGGTAGGACGATTTGACTATGGTTATCCAGAGGCAGGGTTTCAAATCATTCTTCTTCCTCGTCTTCATTCTATTTTCCCTGCTTTAACTTCACATAGGAAATCGTAAAAGATAATTTACGACAGGTAGAATCCGGAGATATCGTAAAGATTTTCATAGTTACAGCAGAAGATCAAAGTTGAGATCGGTGACTTTATCTTTGCTGCGATGTTCTGCTGAAATTTTCAAGTATCTCGCGGCAAAATGGTACTACTGTGTTTCTCGTAACGTTGCGAGATTTGTAAATTTTATATTTCATAAAAATGAAGATACGAAACTGTGGTAGAAATTGTCGAAGTTAACGCAGGGAAGAAGGATTCTACTTCCAGAAAACTGTTCTTTGTCATTCTCATCGGGATCATTTACTTAAAGCAGTCTTCTCGTAGGGGTATCGTAAAGAAATTTGGAAGGTTTCCGTAGCTCTTTTTCTACGTAGCTATAATGATGCAGCAAGCAACAAAAAAAAAATAAAGTGTTTAGTCCGTTATGTCGCTATTATCAGCTGGTATTTAATTTCAAGAATACTATTTCGTTTCGCACGATGTAAAAATAAAGGCACAAAGGGAAAGTGTACGTTTCTCATGGTTCGACTTGAAACTTCTTTTCGGCAGCTAATTTATGTATGAAACATCGCGAGAAATGAGATCATCCGTTGAATTCTCTCGTCTAACGTATGCTTGATGTTAAATATTAATCGTGCAAGTGCTAATACGTATTATAATTCTCATTGAGCACGTACAGAATAATCGTCACCTTTTTTAGGAAACTTCAAATATCTCGCTCTTTCGAAAATCTAGGGTTTAAGGTATGCACAAGAAGAACGTAAGGTTGAAAGCTCATTAAAATATCTAAAATTCGCCGTTAACTGTACATGCTCGATACGTGTTTTTTTTTTTTTTAACAGAATAATTATATTTGTACATTGGATACAAGATGCGTAATATGTATCTTTCCCCTTAGCATAGAGATCGACGAAATTTCCAATAAATTATATACATAATTGTACATATTAATATTGCGTTCATTCAATGTTCCTTTATAAGTACGAATCATGTATTTTTATTAAATAAAACTAATCACGAAACATCATACAAAAAAAAAGAACCTATTCTCCATCTTTCAACGGTAACCTCCAATTTCCTCTATCTATAAAAAGATCAATTAAAAAACAGACACATAGCCAAATAAATCCCTAAAGGTTCATCAGCTAAACTGTCTTTATTATTACCAAAACAATACGTATGTACATTAAACGAAGTATTAATAACAATACAAAATTACAATCTATCGACGTTAATGCAGATTAATAACGAACATCGATGAATGTGTCAAACGCCACATACACAGTTAAACCAGTATTGGCAAATACTGCTGCAATGCTTCGTCACATTCGAGTTTCTTCGTCAAAACGACAAAAAGGTATTGTAACACAGATTTACAATAACCTTCGTTCGATGTTACTTTAAGAGTAACCTCTGTATCCGGACGGATAACCAGTATAGCTTCCGTAACTGTTGCTACGATAAGCGTAAGGATCATAGTTGCTTTTCGCAGCATACGATGTTCCATAATTCGATCCTCCATATCCGTTGTATCCTCCTCCATACCCATAACCATCTAATCCACCGTAACGTCCATAACCACCACGTCCGCCGTTCCCATAGTACGCGTCCTCGTAGATGCCAGAACCGTATCCGCTACCATAAGCGCTACCATATCCGTTAACATAGCCACCAGAGGTACTTAGTCCTGTTCCGTAACCACTGTATCCACCGTAACCCCCGTATCCACCGTTAGCACCGTATCCATAGCCTCCATAGCCACCGTAATTCGGATTGTATCCAGAACTTCCGTAATAGCCGTACCTGAGATCAAAGGGTTGTCGAAGTTCTAGATGGTGTTTCGAGAAAGTGTCAGTGTTAGGTGTTATTCGAATCAATTTTTAATCGTTCATTCGTGACGAGACGCAGGTATCAGTGTTACTATGCAACGAGTTATGGAATCGTGGCAATTATAGTCCATGAGAGGAATATAGCGAAGTCGTAAGTTACAAGGGTGCAAGAATTAGAAATCTAAGAGAAGGGCTCGAAATTTTAGAGAGAGACGCGTGAAATGTGTCTTATCTTATCTGTGACCAACCTCGCTATATATTTCTTCCATCGACTGTCACATTAGCCATCTTCTCATCTCTGTATAGTACGTACCGTATTAAAAAGTGAATTCTACCGAGGTTAGGAAAGAAATTGAGATAAATTTGAACAAATAAAGAATGTCATTCTTCGAACACTTTTCCTCGAAGATAAAACTTTCAGATTGTTACATTCATTTATACGGAAAGTAACAAATTTCATTTGAACGCCTCCTGCGAATTCACGTTCTCTCGAACCGCATCCGCGATTCAGTACCACGTTCATATACCCATTTATTCCCATTTGAAAGTGTGCAACGTTTTGAAAAGTCAGACGGTGATCGCGTGATACGTTTATAGTACCAGTCCATTATTCCAGTTTGAATTGTGCGAGAACCTCACCCTATATTGCCGCCCCCGATAATTCCGCCTGGACCACCCACTACATAGCCTTTATAGCTTGGATTTAGGTATCCCGGGCTCAAGCCAGTTCCGCGATACGCTGTAGTACCAGGATAAATCGAACTGCCAAGATAACTTCCATACGGTACGCCTCCGCCGTATCCACCGGGCTGGCCATAGTCTTTGCTAATGTGGAACGCTGGAATCAAGGAAACTTTTAAGAAAATCGACATTTTCAAAGTGCATCGCTCTCGATCACTGTTGGATTTCTCGATCTTCTCTTGTCTTAAGAATATCACATCTTTTTTATCCTCTTTCAATGCTCACTTTTTTCCAATTAAATTATTCACACGTGATTCACTTACTCTGTTATTACGAAAGGCTAAAAACTACTGATTCCTAACGATCTGATGATTTATACGAAAAGCATGACTATACAAACACCTAGAAGGTTGAAGTTAATTATTCTCGAGAAATTCTTCGAAACGATAACGAGCAGTCTACAGCTTTTTTTTCTCCCATGTATCGCGTTCAAGACTGTCGAGGAGTTGGAAAAGGGTGCCGCAAAGTTTACGAGGTTCACATGACAAGTGTGAGACTAAGAAGATTGGAAACTTGTTGCGAACTTTGCCAACTTCTAGAATTCTTCTAGTAAACCGTGGCTTCTGTATTTACCATATAACAGTTACAACAAGAATTTAAACAACTACGATCGAATACCTACTTCAAATACGACAAAAAGAAGGAACGAAAAGAAAGTTCAGATATTTCTCTCGAGTGTTCGAAGAAGAAATACCGTTGTATGTATTGAAACAGAAAGAGACTTTTCTACCGCAAAGAAGTAACACGATTGAAGAAGATTGCTTTACACTTCGCGGTGTGTACAGAAGAATAGGTAATCAGTTCAACCTTGGGGCGAGTGCTGGTGAATGGTAAAACGCTTTTTCGCACATACACACGTCCTCCATCCATTAGTCCCATGGTGGCGGAAATGACGCGGTGTTGAACGATGCGTTCATGAATCATCGGTTTACCGCCTATAATGTCTACGGGAGAGAAAATCCACGAATTAAATCACGCTTAAATTCAATTAGCCACGATTGATAAAATTACCGGTGTCACGAGAACAGAATGGCGTGAGCGCGGTGATTTATGAGTACAAGGGTATCGCGCGTAATTATTGATAAAACAATTGGCTAGAGGTTTTCGAGGTAACGATAAATCTTGTAACAGGACTACTTGTCCGTTCCATCGTGTGCACATCTTTCTGTTCGTTGTGAAATACGTTTGTATGTAAATAAACGAGATTGAAATTGATCAACCTTTCTGCAAACTAATATTTACCACGCAATTCTTGTTACGCTTTTCCGTATACATTGTGTGTGTGTGTGTGTTTTTTTAAACAAACAATACTCTACAAACACACCTGGAACGCATTTTACCCTCTGGTTGCGCACCGTGCGAAAACAAAGCGTTTAAAAATGGATTTTCACGCACAGCATTTTCACGCTGCATAGCGCGGTATATTGAAAAAAAGAAGTACTGAAAATATTCGTACGGGATACGCATGATTTTCGTGAAATTTCCTGCGAACTAATTAGTGTGCCATTTTGCAACCACGTTGAAATAAGTAAAACGTGTTTAAAAAACCCGTGTAAATATTAATCGTGTAATAACAATATCCAGGTATACTCTAAAAACTAGGAAAAAAGTATTTCTGAAAAATGTTACTCCTGAATTACGATACGCCGGTTGGAAATATAAAATAAACGATAAGGATTAGGTTAAGAATAGGTTAAGAAGACGATAAGAATTATAAGGATAAAATAAACGATTCTCCGGTGAATCATAAATTGAATCGAGAAAAATACAGACGGGGAATCGTTACAGTATCTCAATAACAGAGAATACAGCCGCGCCACTCATGCAAATTCTGTTGCAGCGTTACGTGAGTCATTATATCAATGATCTAATGCAGAACACCGACGTCGGCACGAGTGGTCATTAGAAAAGACGCCGCCGATTGTCGAAGGACCTTCAGGTAGTCTCGTCGCATTAGCATGTTATTATATCGAATGTCACTTTTTTACAATGAAATCCGTTTGAAGTGCTCGATCGTGGGAACGGTAGTGACACACTTATTTAATACATTGAAAAGGTTGGATAACGATCGATTATGCCTATAGAAACAGCCGTAATCTTGCTCGCGGACAACCGCGTCCACTAGAATCCCGCAATTATCCAGTTATACGAGTATAGTTATACGAGTAATGCACTAAATAAAACGCTTCGAACTTCGTTTATCCTATTTTTCTCTCGTCTTACAATTACCTTGATCCGGGCAATGAAACGATAAGATAAAAATAGTATTCCGCGTTCGATCGTTTTTCGAATACCAATTACTCTTCGTGTTTCTCTTAAATATACACATTAAGATTGCGTGTTTCGCGTTTCGATGTAAAAAATAACGCGGTTAAATTGAAATAGAAATTTTCCAATAAGAAAGAAATTTGTGATAAAAGAATGTACTGTGAAAATTTTTAAAATAATTTTCTAATATTTAAGAAAATGTTATTTCTAAATTACGATATTCTGGTGCAAATACAGAACAATGAAACGTCTTTCGGTGATAGAAATGTACTTACTCCTATCGCTGGCAGCCGCGGTTAAATCTTTCACGCTGTCCTCATAGGATGGGCTGTTTACAGGCGTTAATTTGGTAGTTAGCTTCGGTTCGGATGGTACGATAGCACCGCTGCCGAGTACAGTTAGGCAAGCAAATGTTAATACCTGAAACTGAGAATTGGATATGGGCCGATGCGACAATTCTATGCAATAATCGCGAAACTGTGCCACGGATATCGAAAATAGATCACGCCGATCTGTTTCAACGTGACAATTAACGATCCATTTATGCATTATCGGCATAAATGTATGTATAATTTACATTAAATGGAGCAGTTTAACATTCATAATAATACGGTGTATTTAGTATTTTTACATTTTTTTTTTATTACGAAATATTCGACGTACTCTTTGTTTCACGAGTAAAATTGAAGAAAAGAATACGTCTTTCGTAACGAACTTTACTGTTCTCATGAAATTACGATTAAATTTACTGTGACACAGTTATCGACCACGTCGACAGATAAATTAGTGGCGATTGTATTGTCATTACGAGTTATTAGTGTCAATCTATGTTACGTGAATACGCGCGAGCGTAATAACAAGATTTCCTAAGAATTTAAGGAGTATTCTAACAGAAACAACTTGATCTGAGGGAATTTGTCAACGTACATCATCGAAATATCGGGAAAATTTGAATGGTTCGCGACATGTTCCATTAGACGTTACTTTTTCGAGAGTGAAACGTGCAGTATTACTGATCACAGATATTATCAGCAGAAATGTGAAAAAGAGAGATATTTGAAAAATTAAATCTGTGATTTATATCGTAATATTTATATAAATTTTTAATATCTCTTTTTTGACATACTGTTTTTTTCTAAGATTGGTAAACAATAATAAAAGGCGCAGAAAGTTTTAAAGAACTTTCACTTTTCCTTCCATTAATTACAAATATTGGCAGGGAACAATGGTAAGTTAAGAAAAAGATCAATATCGCCTTCTTTGGGTTATGCACACCGTACTTTGTGTGATAAAGATAAACAGCGATTTTGAACACGAAGCTTCATGTTGTGTTAATTATAAAATAAATGAAATACTTCACTAATTTTCTTTTACTTTTATCGAACATATATTTTTTCATATTCATCAGTATTCACTTAAGAAATTCGTAATATTTTGGCCTTTTAGAAAGTGACGACTGAATGTGCGAGTACTTGCTTTCCAAGAATTACCATAATTGCCATTTTTATGGTATTTTTCGTTTGAACTTTTTCTGCAATCTGTGATTGAAAGTAAAAAAGAAATAGGAGAAACGAAACAAAATGAATAAAAAGGCAGAAGTTTTCTCATAAAACAGTTTTCCACATTTCGTGAAAAGTAGGTTGTTAACAGTTTGTTCAGGGGTGCAGTATATAGTTGCAGATTTTTCGTACACAGTTTCGCAACAACATTCCGGCAAAATCAAACAGTTCGTTTGAAAACTCGTCAGACCCTTCCATGAAATCGACAAATAACTTCTACAAAATATAGATTCCGTTCGAAAGGAAAATATAGAGCACGGAGATCTAATTCACAATGTGTTTACATTGATTAACTCATATTTTCCACCAGAGATATCAGTATCAATCTTAAAAATATTATTCCCAATGTTTTCCATTTCAATTGTGAAAGAAAAAGACAAACTATATCTGGGTAGGTTTGGGTACAGTCCATAATATTTCCCCTGCATCGAATAATATACGAAGAACTAAATTTACTTTTAAAAATAAACCGAATCCCTTATCATTTATACACATTCTATCCCAGATAAACAGAAAGCAACCTCCAACTAAAAATTTACCATACCTCCCACAGGTAATAAAATATCAATTTAAAAATTCTAACTAAAATTAAAATTATTACACCCAACTTTTTCCATTTAAATTGTGAATGAAAAGACCATATCTACCCCTAAACCATAATTTCTCCACTGGATTGACCAATACATCAAACACAAGATTTACTTTTAAAAATAAAACCAGTTCTCTATCGTTTACACACATCCAGTTCCATTAAACAGGAATCAACCTTCGAACTGAAAATTTAATTGGAAAAAAATTAGGAGAAACTTGCAGCACCCAATACTTACGATGAAGAAAGCGTCTCTCATTTTTACTCTGGTCGATTAAGCGAAATTCAATGTTATTTTACACGAAAACACCCGCTTTGATGGGACTTGAAGGTGTTCTGTTCGAGCGACACCGCTTCAAACCTCTATATACGCTTGATTCACGTGCCCCTCCTCGTCTTCCTGGCCAGGTCTTGGTTTGTTTAAGCTTGAGACTTACTCAGGAGACGACGTTAACAAGGCCATCGAAGAGAATCGGCCGGCATTCTGCGTGACACGCCTGCAAGCGGCCGGGCTCGTGCGGCCCATGGGAAACTACGTTTCCGGAAACGTGTGTGCACACACAAGTGGTACACCGGCAACATCCAGCTGTAATCCTTCGATTTCGGCTGCGTCATACCGCGAGGAGGACGATTCACCTCAAGTAGTTCAAGATCGATGAAAACTGGCCGACAAGATGGCCACCGGAGAGTCTTCCATGACACGAGGGAAGCTTGACGACTCGTTAATAATACCGTTTCGTGCTTAATATCAGGTCGAGGCTGATCGAGAACTAGAAGGATCGTTTGGATTGCACGGCAGATGATAAATCTTGCTAATTTATTACAACGCCTTAAAGTTGATATTTTATTAATTATTCTCGGAGCTGTGCGAAAGTTTGGACGTTCTAATTTTTGGTTAGGGAGAAAAAAAGGAATATGGAAAAGCCCGAAGAACTATAATTTACAATATGTTAATTTAGAGTTTTTAATGTTTGAATTAATCGCTTTTTCAGATGTTTCAATTTAACTTTATGATCTGCAGCGTATTCTTTTTGTGAATCTCAGTTTTCTCTTCTCGTTTGAATAGATCAGTGTACCAATCTCTGATACATTGTAGATTTGATTACTATTATTGATCTGTACATGTATCTATGTAAGATCTATTAATTCCTGAATCATTTAATCGATCTCAAGCAAACTTTGCATAATTGAAAAAAGCTACCGTGAAACCTGGACAATTCACTCTCTCCCCCTGACACTTTGCAATGATTTAAATTTAATGTATTATTATATAAACAAGCTATGAATAATGTACTACACGGAAGTAAACATTGCGTAATAATTAGCAAAGGTGCCATATAATTTCACAATTATGCTGAATTTAACAATGCAAAATTTTACAAGCCGTTTACATATGAGAAATAAAAGCGCAAGTGTTCCTCTTTCAGCTGTTGAATAATTAACATTCGAGACAGTAGCTACAAATGTTAATACAGTTACAATCCCTGACTGTTCGATTAACGATTCTAAGAGAAACTACATTAACACGATCGTGTTCAAACATTTCAAACGCGATGGTGTTCATTACTATCCCGGGAAAACTAGCAAAATTAGTTTTTGCTGGCTGGAAATAACAGCTCGCGAAATTCACTAATTAAACATCAATTCTCCAGTAGATATCGAGATATCGGACAGGTGAAAAGAAAATATCCACCGCGCGACAAGGATCATTTGTTGGAAACCCACGGGTATCGAATAGTACACGGTTGTACTTTAACTAAGGCCATTTGTTTCCATACAGCTATAGCAATTAAGTTTCAGAGACTATTTGGAAAAAAAACTAAAAGTAACGCGTTCTTGAATGTGTCATTTATTTTCGATTTTTCGAGTGTATATACAGAGTGTCTCTGAATTGAAGTCGAAAATAAGTGGACAATTTAAAGTGTCATCTTTCTCATACAAAGTTTCGTTTCTGAATAAATCGATATTGAATTTTCGTGGAGAACTTGTGCACTCGCATTTCTACCAACGTTTTCTAGACAGACTATTTCCTGTTTTCAAATATTCCAATGCAAGAATAATTTCCTCTTTAAGCTGTTCCCCTAGTGGTATTCTCGTCGTTGTGCACGCGAGAATTAATGTGGTTCCATAAGTGAAAATTCATTGGTGTCCAATTCAGGAATCACGTTGACCAAGTTATTTTACTATCACGATCGATTCTATATACTTGGAATATTTTATGAGATCACCTTAACTCCTTCTGTCCACTCTTTCTCACTCTAATTCGATATTTTACCAAAGTTTCACAGTAAAATAAAATGTTCTGGAAATTCTATTCGTAGAAAATGCTACCAAAAACATTTGTCCGACGTCACAAAGCCCTTAGCCGTAGGGTGAATAAGTTGATCTCACGAATTTGAACTTTCCTTTGGAAAAGGTAGTGCACCTTGACAAACTTATTTTAGAAAAATCTGAAAAACACTGGTCACCGCGTTGACCTCTTTGTAAATCATACCTAAGACAGTCCAACACACTTCCAATAAATCTGTCGTCCGCCAAACGTGATTTACGAATAACCCGAGGGACGTAAACGAAGAAAAGGAGAAAGAAATAGAAGGAAAAGCAAAATAAAGGGGGAAAAAATAGAACGACTAAGAAAACAAGAGAAACGTGGGGCAGCGAGAGGGAAAAAGTTCGCGTGAGATGTGGAAGGGACACTTTTATTTCTTTCCTCTGGAATTCCTCCCTCTAAATGGAATTCCCTTGCATGCATCTCATTTCACCAAACAGGTGCAGGTTTCAGCTAAATAGATAAATCCTTAAAGACGTCCAATCGGGAATCCGATTACGGTTCGGTATTTCTTCATTCAAATGGCAAAGGGAGGAAAATATTTCACGTCACGAGTCAAGAACGTTGCTGCGTGACCGAGATTCAATGGCTTAGGAGAAAGAAGTACGATGCAAGAAACCACGAAGCCGGGATATTTTTTATTTGCCGTTTATCTGTACAGTGAAATTCACTTTGCTCCGATAAATGGTTTCGTCAGAGAAGAATACGTGATGATCTTTTCCGCGATACATGCTACGGTGTTTAATTTGAACGATGTATTTTCCTTACAGATATAATATATCCGAAGGTTGATTAAATTCAATCACTATACCCTGCACCTTTTATTCACCTTTATCGTTGCGCATCGTGCAACTAATTCGCGACTGCGTTCGATAGAATTTTTACAATATCTCTCGACGATTTGTTCGTTTCCGGCTGGGGAAACATTACCATTTTTTGTTCTTTGCGAAGTTTAATTAACTATGCTGAAATTTATATGAAGTTTCACGATTGAAACGATCTACAGAAGTTCTCTCTCACTTAAAAACTACTCGATACGAACTTACATCATTATTCACGTTATTACTCTTTATCATAATAGCACACGTATCGTGGACATTATGGTAATATCCCATCCAACGTTTGGAGCAGCTGCAGGAAAGTGAAATGGCCCCTATAAGACATAAAAGTTCTGATCGTTCAGCTAAAAGTTACAGAGAAGCGTAATGCGGTTCTGGGGTTCTGCTAGTTTGCAGCAGTCGTGGAATACATTCGTTGCTGAAATCCCCTCCTTTTTCGAAGAATCGATCATCTTATTTGAAGGGATATCCTTTTAAAATTCCAACGATGATCTTGCACTCGTGAAACGCGAAATTTCATTCCTTCGCCTTTCAGAGAAGAAGAGAACGTAACGTGCATAACAAGTGCACGCTTTTTACGTAATTCGCGGTATAAAAATCGAGACATAAAGGAGATCGTACGAATGATTAATGATGTGAAAACGATTTCGATACATGTTGCGTTTCTGTTTTTTTTTTTGCTTCTGTGAAAATTCTTCAAGCGAAGAAAATAAAATGTATCGGTTAGAAGAAAGAGAGAAAGATAACTATAAATTTTTCCCAGTCGATCGCTCACTTTCTATACGATAAAATGCTGCTCTTTGGCCGATACCGATAACACTCGACCTACAATTCTTCTCTAAACAAAGACACTGTTACAAGAGTCCACAAAAGAGGATGTGTTGCAACACGAGGTTTGAAGTGTCAGGACACACCCTGAATGAATACACTGGTCACAATACTATTCACGCTTGTAAATACTCCTGACACGGTATTGCGTGCGTGTGCAATTTGTGGATGGACATGGAGACAAACGACGTGACACGTATATGAATATGTATGAAACCGGAGTGGCTGAACTGTGTTATTGTTTGACAACACGGTTGCGACATCTTCTCAAAATTTCGACCATATTTAGCTATTCTTTGTCATCCCCTGACAATCAATGGTAAATGTTAATTTCTTTTTCTTTATCGAGGGACATTAGGATACAAAAAGACACCGTAGCAGGGAATGGCCAACTTTGGATCTTACTATTAACGTGAAATTTTTAGAAATCATGTATCTAAAAATTCTAAAGCTGCAGAAGCTAAGTACAGTAAATTCTCTACAAGAGTCAGTAAGTTTGGATTCTACAAGTGACAGTACAGATGGTTCTACGCCTAGGTCTGCGTCCATGTCATCTCGCTTGCAGTCAGTCAAGCGTGTAACGCTACACCAGTCGATTTCCTTTACGAGATTTCACGGCTCCACAAATTATAATAGAAAAATATAATTTCTTTAATTTTACTTTTTTTCATTTGGAATTTTTTTTTAACGTGTTGGTGAGATTTTTCTGATGAAAATGATATCAAACACGATATAATTTGAACAACATTTACTTATTAACACGTTCACTGTCGCGCCAGATTTACAGGTTGATGTCAGGCGGCCACAAGAAAATACATTTTAAGCATAGAATTATAGTATTATGCTTTATAATTTTTTTTTCAATTGAAAATAATGTCTAGCTAGCTATGACGTTCAAAATTTTTAGTTGACAACATTTATTTTATTTTAATTATTCTAAACATTTCAGGCACTCCAGTCACTGATGACCACCATGGCCATATCGAGGAAACAATCTAATGTTAATACTTATTGAGTGATTAATTTAATTTCATAATATATCGCTTTGGATAAATTACCAAAACAAATTGCTAAGAAATTACATTAAATACCAGTACACATTATCCGTCGAATGTAGAGGGAGAGCCACCGTTTGGTTGCCAATTGTTCATCACATAGAGTCGGCCTACCTCCACGTAAAAAAAAAAAAAAAGTAGGGTCGATTCCACAAGAGTCAGTAAAATGTTGGGTCGATAGCAGCAGAAAAGCTGCTAAACAATTAGAATTAAATGTAACGATAGAAATTATTGCAATAATGCGTAATGCAATTGAAGAATTGAAAGAATCAAAAGAAAAATCGCGAATTCGTATCTTTTTCGATTCTAGAATATAAGAAAATTTGAATAAAATACGCGACGAGAATTGGGGAGAAGCATAAGTTAAACGCGTAAAAATATTCAATAATAAACGAACTAGGGATGAAGCTATTATTTCAATACGCGATGCACTGACTCTAGTATTTACTAAAATTCAAAAATTCTCGTATAAATTCCGAAAATAGATTATTAATTACGGTAAACTACTGAGACGGTTTAATTTAGGGTGGGCATAGTGCACTCGTTCCAAATCAGCTCACAATATACAATAATAAATCAACTAACTACTTAACATGCAATTCATGCAAATTCTTTGGATGGTAAATTATTAGTAAACAAAATTCAATATCAGAGAAAATATATGAAAAATTTCAAATTAATTCCAACTGCTGGGGGAAAAGTACATATTGATTGTTATGCTGTAACGAAAAAGCAACCTCTCAAAGTCATTTCAATATCCTATTCGACAAGTCTGAAGAACAACGATGACTAAAATTCAAATGTTTATTTCCCTAAACCTTCAAAATAATTTCGAAATATTTTATTCGAAGCGGAGTATTCCAAGTCAGTATCGATAATTGAAGAAATTATTTGATTGTATTTAAAAGAACCGAAAGGAGAATATTTAAAGTCTGATATTAAATGTCTAGCAAGTACCAGTAATTGGTAAAATGATTTATATTTGTTTTAAAAGCAAAATTTCTAATAGGTACTAGTTAAAATGAATTGTTATTCTGTCTATTGTATTGAAATTCTAACTGATTCTAATGTATACAAGTGTTACAAGAAGGCTGAGTGTGTACAGGGTGGACACTGACTCTAATATTTACTAAAATTCAAAAATTCTCGTATAAATTCCGAAAATAGATTATTAATTACGGTAAACTACTGAGACGGTTTAATTAAGGGTGGGCATGGTGCTGCTTTAGTTTGAAATGATTTATAAACACATAATTAACAGAGGAAAAACCGTGAAACGGCAAAACGTCTACATTCTAATTGTTATAACATGTAAACAGAACTTTAAATTTAGTGTAAACAGAAAAAATATATAATACAATTTATTTCACGGTATTGCAACAAATAAACGTTGAATCAATATTTAATTCGTATAAAAACAATTATTTAACGTAATAATTTTACCTTCACTATGGCTATTTTAAATCTACGACCACAGGTCAACCTGATTTCTAATCCTTACGAACTTTAAATTCAGTCTAAACTGAGAAAATATATAACACAATTTATTTCACAGTATTGCAACAAATAAACGTTGAATAAATATTTAATTCGTATAAAAACAATTATTTAACGTAATAATTTTACCTTCACTATGGCTATTTTTAATCTACGACCACAGGTCAACCTGATTTCTAATCCTTACGAACTTTAAATTCAGTCTAAACTGAGAAAATATATAATACAATTTATTTCACGGTATTGCAACAAACAAACGTTGAATAGATTCTTAATTCGTATAGAAACATTTATTTAAAATAATAATTTCACCTTCACTATGGCTATTTTAAATTTACGACCAAGGGTCAACCTGATTTTTAATCCTCCGAACTTGATTTCACAACGAGAAAGTAATAAGATCGTTGAAACGTACTTATTTGTCAAAGAAACTTGCAAAAATGTATAAATAATAATATGTAATGTTTTAACAAATTTTTGGAAGTATAAATTAATAATAAAATTGTGAAAATTAATAAATTATACGTTATTATAACATTAATAGAATTATGACTAAACCGAAGTTCGAAGTCGAGTATTTAAAGTCTGATATTACGTGCCTAGCGAGTGCCGGTAATTGTTAAAATTTGTTTAATAATTAGTAATAGAAATTCTAATTGATTCTAATGTATACAAGTGTTACAAGAAGGCTGAGTGTGTACAGGGTGGACATAGACTAGCTAGTAGCCCCCGACCACTCTATTCACATCTCAGAACCTTCAGGTCAAAATACGCCGCGAAGTGTCTAGGGCCCAGTATAAAGGGTAAATGATTTCGCGGGACATCGGCGGGTCCTTATATACCTGCGGTACCCTCTCCCCAAAGTCATTAGCAAAATCGTCGGTTAGGTCAGGCGGGAAATTTTCGCGGGAGATTTTCGCGGGAGATTTCCGATATCGTAACACGGTATAATTTATCAATTTTCACAATTTTATTAAAAATTTATACTTCCGACAATTTGTTATAACATTGCATATAACAATTTATACGTTTTTACAATATTCTTCAATGGAAACATAGGTTTTAGCGTTCTCGTTACTTACTCGTGGTTAAATTAATTTCGTAGGGATTAAAAATCAGGTTGACCTGTGGTCGTAGATTAAAAATAACCATAGTACAGCTAAATTTATCGTGTTAAATAATTCTTCTTACACGAATGAAAAATGTATTCAACGTTTGCTTGTTACAATACCATGAAATAAATCATGGTATTGTAACAAGCAAACGTTGAATACATTTTTCATTCGTGTAAGAAGAATTATTTAACACGATAAATTTAGCTGTACTATGGTTATTTTTAATCTACGACCACAGGTCAACCTGATTTTTAATCCCTACGAAATTAATTTAACCACGAGTAAGTAACGAGAACGCTAAAACCTATGTTTCCATTGAAGAATATTGTAAAAACGTATAAATTGTTATATGCAATGTTATAACAAATTGTCGGAAGTATAAATTTTTAATAAAATTGTGAAAATTGATAAATTATACCGTGTTACGATATCGGAAATCTCCCGCGAAAATCTCCCGCGAAAATTTCCCGCCTGACCTAACCGACGATTTTGCTAATGACTTTGGGGAGAGGGTACCGCAGGTATATAAGGACCCGCCGATGTCCCGCGAAATCATTTACCCTTTATACTGGGCCCTAGACACTTCGCGGCGTATTTTGACCTGAAGGTTCTGAGATGTGAATAGAGTGGTCGGGGGCTACTAGCTAGTCTATGTCCACCCTGTACACACTCAGCCTTCTTGTAACACTTGTATACATTAGAATCAATTAGAATTTCTATTACTAATTATTAAACAAATTTTAACAATTACCGGCACTCGCTAGGCACGTAATATCAGACTTTAAATACTCGACTTCGAACTTCGGTTTAGTCATAATTCTATTAATGTTATAATAACGTATAATTTATTAATTTTCACAATTTTATTATTAATTTATACTTCCAAAAATTTGTTAAAACATTACATATTATTATTTATACATTTTTGCAAGTTTCTTTGACAAATAAGTACGTTTCAACGATCTTATTACTTTCTCGTTGTGAAATCAAGTTCGGAGGATTAAAAATCAGGTTGACCCTTGGTCGTAAATTTAAAATAGCCATAGTGAAGGTGAAATTATTATTTTAAATAAATGTTTCTATACGAATTAAGAATCTATTCAACGTTTGTTTGTTGCAATACCGTGAAATAAATTGTATTATATATTTTCTCAGTTTAGACTGAATTTAAAGTTCGTAAGGATTAGAAATCAGGTTGACCTGTGGTCGTAGATTAAAAATAGCCATAGTGAAGGTAAAATTATTACGTTAAATAATTGTTTTTATACGAATTAAATATTGATTCAACGTTTATTTGTTGCAATACCGTGAAATAAATTGTATTATATATTTTTTCTGTTTACACTAAATTTAAAGTTTTGTTTACATGTTATAACAATTAGAATGTAGACGTTTTGCCGTTTCACGGTTTTTCCTCTGTTAATTATGTGTTTATAAATCATTTCAAACTAAAGCAGCACCATGCCCACCCTTAATTAAACCGTCTCAGTAGTTTACCGTAATTAATAATCTATTTTCGGAATTTATACGAGAATTTTTGAATTTTAGTAAATACTAGAGTCAGTGCATCGCGTATTGAAATAATAGCTTCATCCCTAGTTCGTTTATTATTGAATATTTTTACGCGTTTAACTTATGCTTCTCCCCAATTCTCGTCGCGTATTTTATTCAAATTTTCTTATATTCTAGAATCGAAAAAGATACGAATTCGCGTTTTTTCTTTTGATTCTTTCAATTTTTCACTCGCGTTCTACGAAAGTTTAGTTCAATAATAATATTGAAAATAATATAAATTCGCGGTTTCTCCCTTTCTGAATAAAACTGAAATAAATCGCGTTTCGAAGTACTTTTCTCGTCGTCCATTCCACAGTGACTCACACTTTGTTAGTTTGTGAGTCTTGCAAAATCGATCGGAACTGGGAGGAAGGAAGGAAGGAAGGATGACGATCTGAGTGGAAGGAAGGAGAAAATGCAGTCAAATCCACGTTGCAGAGCTCAGCTGTTTAATCAGCGAACAGTGAGTTTAAAAAAGGGGTTTTTTTCTGGTGATTTGGTTTAGTTAGTAGTTAGTTGTGTCGTGTATCGCCAGCTCAAATATGAGCTGGCTGCCCCAAATTAAACCGTCTCAGTAGTGTTTCGCAATTAAAAATCGGTTTTCGAAATATATACGAGAATTTTTGCCGCTTGACAGCAACCTGTAAATCTGGCGTGACAGTGAACGTGTTAATAAGTAAATGTTGTTCAAATTATGTCGTGTTTTATGTCATTTTCATCAGAAAAATCTCATCAATATGTTAAGAAAAATTTCGGGATAAAAAAACGTAAAATTAAAAAAGTTGAATAAAAACAAGATTTTCCATTTCGTGATTGACAGAAAGATGCTTTTAATGAAGCAAATATCATTTAGATCTTCAGGATTCTCGAAATTCATTAAAATGTTCGAATATCGAACTCGTCCTCGCAAACACGTGCGAGGCAATGCATTTTGAAAGGTTGTTTGCCCGCGGTGCGTTTGAGAGATATCGACATCGTTGCTGAACCCGGTACTTAATCTCGAATAAATTTCGTTGCTTAAAAGTTTGCTCCCTGATTGCAACATACACGCGTTTATTTGTTTTCTGTCGGAGCCCCGTGAATCGATAAATGTCGCGTCAATTTTTCCCTGCCCAACTGTCCATTCTTTTTCCGTTTCAAACGTGATCCCTACGCTAATTCGATATTTTCCAAAAATCTCACCGTTGAATAACATTTCTGGAACTTCTATCGGTAGGAAAGGTAACGAAAAAAACCAAAATTTCATCATAAATGGAACAAAAGTGTAACAAGCTGCGCGTGGATCTCGTAAAAATGACGTTGATTAGAAACAAAAGGGACATTTACTTTCTCGAGTATTTTTTTTCAGAATTTCAAAAATTCTCTAAGCAATTTTATCACTTATCGACAAGGGGTAACAATGTGTTCCAATTAATCGATGGTTAAGTGATCCCAAGCGACGTAGGAAAGCAACGATTCGATAGAAATTTGTAAAGTGAGGGCTCGAGAGAAGCGAGTGTTCTGAAGGGTGGTCTGACCACGATAAGGTGGAACTTTTAGAAAGCACAGTGGATGAAGTATTCCTAAAAAGTTTCGAGAAAATGCATGGTAACAGAGGATGGAAAAAAATTCAGGAACATTATCGTTAGTGTCTTATACCTCGCATCTTCTGATAAAGTAACAGAAACTTCTTTCTACACCTGCAAATATCTAAGCAATAATAAATTAAAATACCTTCTAAAAAAAAAAATAAAAAAATAACAATAAAAAGTAATAAACTAAGAGATATTCAAAATTCATATATTATTTTACCTTCCTTATATCGGGTATAAACGTAGAATATTCATATCGAAGAAAACGTGTTCTCCATCCAGAACGCAAGGCACCAGACGGAAACCGAGCATAATGAACCGAACGCACTCATACAATAGCCAAACTCTCAGAGTACTGTGGTGACGTGGAAACAATGAAACATCGCAAGAAAACTACCGTGACATTTGAGTCGATGAACGTCCAAACCATTCGGAAGCAACTTTCGTAAAAACGATCCCTTCGTTCCATCGAAGATACCTTATTCGTGGAAAATCGCAATACGTATAACCCGCATCAAAGGTGGACTACACACCGTGCAACGGATGACACAGAAACACTTGACGCTTGCCTCTGTCAGCTCAAAGTAACTTAATTTCCGTCGTATTACGGCGTTTACGTCACAAAAAAAGCTTTTGTTTATTATTTTCGGAAGATAGATCTCCCTCTCGTACAAGCTTACGATCGTAATCTTCGTACAATGTAATATCTACGAGTAGTTTACCTTAAAAAAGAAATTGAAATCTTCTCGGGAATAATTAAAATACGATGTTACAAAGAAATGATTTTTTTTATATTTCAAGAAACGAAGCGATCGTGTATTATCGAAATGTGGAGATCGTGTAAAATGTAAAAAGCACAAGCTTTCCCCATGAACATTTTCTTTATCCGTGAGAGGGAATTTATGTTCTTATCCGTGAGGGAATTTTTACAAACGATATGAAGTCACGGCACATACACACTCACACATACACAGAGGAAGTAAACGAACTCAAAGGAGAGAATAATGTTCATCGTTTTAATTAAATATTCCAGTGTATACGCTTATACATTGCGTGTATGATTTCGTGTATATTACACCACCAGTAAACATTCCAAGGTAATATTTCACCTACTTTATGAGATTGAAATAATTACCTGGATTTCCTTGTGAAAATATCATTCCTCTTCCTTTCATACATACGAGTTCATATATTATCTTCAAATTAAACAGCGCGAAAATCGCTGAGAATTATGAACATTTCGCAGAAACGCTGTATTTTATAATATTCCATTCATGTTTGCACATTTTAGGTACAAAGTTCTCCAGACAAATTGTTAAGCAACGATTCCTTGATTCGTGAATAACAAATGTATGAATATTTTATACATTCTCTTTTTTTTTTTTTATTATGAACTAGAGATGATGATTTTCTGCTCGAGAAGTGAACCGGTTAAACCAGTTTGATTGATTGGCAATGCTCAGTCTTGTAAATTAAAACAAAAGTTAGAATTACAATTCATTCTTCTTAATAACTAAATTTTCGTCGCACGTTTACCAAAATCTCTGCCACCGCGAGTCTAACTCGTCGTTACGTGTATATCCTAGGCGAGCACGTGAAACATTTTTCGTGATACTTCTTCAAGCACGTAGACGCATTAATTACGCGAAAATTTACGGCATGACGAAGCAAATAAATTTTAGCGCACGCATACACGCTGCAAGTAGCATCGGAAGAAAAATGTCCCTACGTTCTGCAACCAATATGGCGAGGCAGTTAAACGGTGCCTAATCACGATACCTGAGAGTAGCAGAATGATAAATGACGGCTCGTTACCATGCTCGTTACATGCTACAGAATCGAATCAATGCTCGAAGATAATTTGTAAGACGATGAATCTGTCAAAGTGACTCGAGGTATCGGCTGTAAAGCAAATTATTCTATAAATTACATACACGTCGTCGCGGTAGAATTTTACAAACTCACGTTGCTTCTGTAAGCGTTTGAAATTTACGGTGTAGAATTTTTTGCAAAAAAAGCGACGTCAATCGAACAATTAACAAAACTCTAAAATGCTTCAAAAATAGTTAATGGAATTTTGGAAAAGTCAAACCCAGACAACTTCCTATTTCACATCCCAGTTTCAGAAAACGTATTTGATAAACATTCACATACCACCAAGAGAAAAAAGGAGTTCGAATCAAGTCGAAAAATACACGTTTCTCGTTGTAAAACCAATTTTCATTCGCTCATAAGCTCGACTACTGATTGAACATAAAAGAAGCATGTTAACGTCGTACTCCCAAATTTTTTCCACTCGTTCGTTGGCCTTTTATACGTTAGAATTTTCTCAATATTGCTTGAAGCTAAAAATATAATACAATTTTTCCATTTTTTTTAATTTTACGACAGAACAATTGTTTTCTCTATCAACAAGAAATGTCTAATTAAAACATACGTTCAACATTTTCTGGAATTCTTGAAAGGAAAATATTAATTTTCGGAGAATCACAATTGAAATGAGATTTACAGTATTACTCCTTTTCTCTGTTCAATTCCTCTACGTTTAAATATTTTCTTCAAATGAGACGCAATGTAATTTCCCAGCGAATATAAATGAAAAATACAAGAATACACATTCGTGATTTCCAACCCTACACAGTTATGCGCGAAAAAAATATTCGAACACAACGTTTTATTCGTCTTCTTTTTACAATTGCAGAAAGTAACATGTATTACATTTACCTAAATACCTTTCTGACACCCCTTTAAATCGATAATTTACACTTTCCAAAATATAACTATAAATAGTAAAAGGAGAATTTAAGTTTTGCAATTTAAAAAAAATTTTTAAATAATTTTGGAGAATCATGTTGCAATTTTTAATAAAAGAATTTATCTCTATAAAATAGATCTTAAATCTATCGCACTATTACACCACGTTCAAAATTTAAAAAACTATTTTGTTATTCCTTAAAATTAAAATGTACATACTTCTGCAGAAAAAATGATCTAAACTTGAGAAAAAATTTATCCCTTCTAATAAACCTCCCGCAAGATTCTTTTTTCTGGCG
>NW_017100529.1:826963-827253 GCF_001263275.1 Habropoda laboriosa
ATTCTTTTTTTTGGCGGGGAAAAAAAAAATCGAATAATTTATCCCCGCTTAATGAAACGAGAAACAAGCTTGCGTCCAATTTCCGCGTGATCAATTCCGATTCTATCGGTCGTTCATTGTCCCTGAAGCATGAGTATCAACGGGTGAAACGGTTCGCATGCCCGAACAGAAGATTGACGCGGATCATATACGATCCCGCGGGTAAAGTTTCGTAGAAGACGCGCGCGTCAGTATCACGAACAACGGCGCAGGTTCCCCACGATGATCTCCTTCCACGGGGAAAAGCCTGC
>NW_017100529.1:827310-828578 GCF_001263275.1 Habropoda laboriosa
TTCATCGTGAAAACTGGCCGCATTTCGTCGCGAGTTCTCGCAAAGCGCGCACACACCTAACCGAAACGATCCAAGATCGCGTGAAAAAACGCGGGATCGTTCAGTTTCGCGGTGACCCGCGTCATTCAATTGGCAATTATTCGTCGTAATGGATGTTTGTATTTGAAATGAACAAAAAATAAAAGATACCGTGGTTCTTCCGAATAATTTTCTAAAAAAAAAGAAGGGAGCGACTATTTCTTCAAGTGAATTTCATTGAAAAAAGGGTTAAGTGTCTGGTAAAATCAACGTATACGTAATAGCTAAGTAATTGAAAGGAACTGAATAAGAAATGATCTTGAATTCGACGATTTTCCATGCTCCTCTGTTATCAAAATCGACCGGAGGACCATCGAAGCACAAAAATTGATCTCCGGTGGTTGTGGATAAAACATTCATCATCTGATGGAACAGTGACAGAAACAAACATCGAACGTGTGTGTGTGTGAGTGTACTTACGTGTATACACGCCGCAAGGAAATCGAAGAATCTGTCACAGCCCTTTGATCTCGTCCGCAACGCTAGAAATTGTCAAACGTCGAACACAGCTGATCGAGCTGCCTGGCAAGGCAGCGTGTTGACATCCTGTCGAACAGTTCAGTTCCGTTGCACTGGCTCGTGCTTCACGCAGTGCACTTTGTGCATCGATAACACGGACACGTGTTTTCCGAGGTGTTTTGCGCGGGATTCGGAACACCAGGAAACCGAGTGGAAACCGGCAAGTTTCACAGCGAAATTCCACGGTTAAAAGTGTCCTGTGAAACGTTCGCTACCATGTCCCACGATGAAGCTGCTGATGAGTTTGTTACAATTAAAACTTTGCGTGAAACCAAGGCTGAGTCCGCAATAGCCAAGTTGTTCGTCGAGGAGTCTTAGAAGTGTTTCCGTGTTTACGAAGTTGCGAATGGTCGATGAACCAACAACGATCGTTCTAACTCATCGTTCCAACTGACTTTCCTTCACGCGGAACGATCGTGAAATATTTGTCGAACAAGTGTCGTTCTACGTTTCCTACCACGAGCCATTTGATCGGAACAACGTTCCGCGAGAAAATGCGAACGGATTCCAGGAACGAAAGTGTGTGATCGCGTGGGAAGCTTGATAGAGGGGCCATCGTTCAAACTGAAGTCATCGGGCGAGTAAGCTGAAACAATGCCGAACCTGATAGTGTTCAGACTTTACGGATGATAGATCGCGGTGATTGGAGTGGAAATAGTCTTCCCCCGGAA
>NW_017100529.1:829802-832148 GCF_001263275.1 Habropoda laboriosa
TTCATCGTGAAAACTGGCCGCATTTCGTCGCGAGTTCTCGCAAAGCGCGCACACACCTAACCGAAACGATCCAAGATCGCGTGAAAAAACGCGGGATCGTTCAGTTTCGCGGTGACCCGCGTCATTCAATTGGCAATTATTCGTCGTAATGGATGTTTGTATTTGAAATGAACAAAAAATAAAAGATACCGTGGTTCTTCCGAATAATTTTCTAAAAAAAAAGAAGGGAGCGACTATTTCTTCAAGTGAATTTCATTGAAAAAAGGGTTAAGTGTCTGGTAAAATCAACGTATACGTAATAGCTAAGTAATTGAAAGGAACTGAATAAGAAATGATCTTGAATTCGACGATTTTCCATGCTCCTCTGTTATCAAAATCGACCGGAGGACCATCGAAGCACAAAAATTGATCTCCGGTGGTTGTGGATAAAACATTCATCATCTGATGGAACAGTGACAGAAACAAACATCGAACGTGTGTGTGTGTGAGTGTACTTACGTGTATACACGCCGCAAGGAAATCGAAGAATCTGTCACAGCCCTTTGATCTCGTCCGCAACGCTAGAAATTGTCAAACGTCGAACACAGCTGATCGAGCTGCCTGGCAAGGCAGCGTGTTGACATCCTGTCGAACAGTTCAGTTCCGTTGCACTGGCTCGTGCTTCACGCAGTGCACTTTGTGCATCGATAACACGGACACGTGTTTTCCGAGGTGTTTTGCGCGGGATTCGGAACACCAGGAAACCGAGTGGAAACCGGCAAGTTTCACAGCGAAATTCCACGGTTAAAAGTGTCCTGTGAAACGTTCGCTACCATGTCCCACGATGAAGCTGCTGATGAGTTTGTTACAATTAAAACTTTGCGTGAAACCAAGGCTGAGTCCGCAATAGCCAAGTTGTTCGTCGAGGAATCTTAGAAGTGTTTCCGTGTTTACGAAGTTGCGAATGGTCGGTGAACCAACAACGATCGTTCTAACTTATCGTTCCAACTGACTTTCCTTCACGCGGAACGATCGTGAAATATTTGTCGAACAAGTGTCGTTCTACGTTTCCTACCAGATAGAACACTTTTGTCATTTCACGAGCCATTTGATCGGAACAACGTTCCGCGAGAAAATGCGAACGGATTCCAGGAACGAAAGTGTGTGATCGCGTGGGAAGCTTGATAGAGGGGCCATCGTTCAAACTGAAGTCATCGGGCGAGTAAGCTGAAACAATGCCGAACCTGATAGTGTTCAGACTTTACGGATGATAGATCGCGGTGATTGGAGTGGAAATAGTCTTCCCCCGGAAAAAATTCCAAGTCCTTCCCGATCGATCCTTAAGTGGATACACCACGGTCTGGTGAGTTAGGTCCCCCACGTGATCAGTTTTCCTGCAAACTTCTTGGCCAATAATACACCGCGACAGTCGTGAATATCAGCTTCCACAGTATGAATAGGAACTATCGCGAAACTTTGAACGGAGTAAAATTCGAAGAGGAGTTCTGTATGAAATTAAAAGTTACGAAATCCTCGAGTTTCTTTCGTGCAAACTGGACGCAGAATTGTTGGAGCGGTAACAAATGTTTGTTTTACGATGTCTCGTTGAAATAGAATAAGATTTCTACATAATAAGATCTCTAAGGCTGCCCCGAATCGGATTCTCGCAGTTGATACAGTCCGAGATATTTCCAAAGACGCATCGTGAGAAAGTAATCCGACGGTGCGTCGTCGTCGTAACGAGTTTCACGGAGAATCTCAGGTTACACGGTGTACGAATCAGCGATTATTAAACCGAGTCTTTAATCAACCACTCGGTCGGTTCGTTACGAGTACGCGTAATTTTTTTTTGCGTAACTGCCTGGAAAGTGTGTTCAGTTTCACGACGAAGTTAGTAGTAATTTCTGTAAAACGTGAGAATACCGCTCGTAGAAAACAAAAAAAAAAAGCACGGTTTTTAATCGCGGATAACGCGAGGCTGCACCCAGCTTAGGTGTTACGTTCGTCGAATTTGTGGGCGGTTGAAAAATTGTAAATAAACCAGACGGTTGGGCAGATACCGTTGAACAATTGAAAGAATCACGATATTGCGCGTTCGTTGCACGATCGACAATGAAAACACGCGGATCGAGAAAATATACGGTACACTTTCGGACGTGTTCAAAAATTGCTCACACGTGAGAACGTGGACGTTAACAACGCGTTATAACAGAGTGTAAAGTCACCGGGCCACAATTGCGGCGATTAAACGCGATTATCGCGTCGAACTTGCGAACGCAATTAAAACGCGAACACCGCGGCTTTCCATCGGCGAACGAAACGGTACCGACTAACACCGCGACACAATTCTCTGTTAGCTGAAAATGT
>NW_017100529.1:832208-838479 GCF_001263275.1 Habropoda laboriosa
GGTGTCAGAGCGATCGAGATGTGAAACAACGACACAGAAATACGGGTTATTCTAATTTTACGAATTTTTTTTATGGGAATTTTTGCTTTGAATTGCACGAGGAATCATGCGAATTCACGAATGGTCCCCAGAACCAATTTAATTCGTGAAAACGGGAGCCTATCTGTATTTATTTCTACGACGAATGAAACTCAACGGTGAAGCTTTTTCATTCCTTGTCGTTCGAGATTAGGAATATCGGAAAGAAATCGCGAGGAATTTCGTAACGTATATGAACGTGGTTGAAAAAAGGTGCCTGTACCATGTCTGCTAATTAAACGCCACAATTGGAGAATTCTTGAATTCCTTCGTGAGAGAAAGAATAAGGGGACCAGATGGGATGAAATCTTTCATGAATAATGAATTAGAATTGAAACGAACCCCTTGATTAATTAAACGAATGGGAATGTCACGATGTTGTCGGAGCATTGAGAAATCGAAAATCTTCTCCTTTAAAATGATCACTTCGATCCGTTAGAAATAAGATTGTAAGAGATTGTATTGAGAAAAATGCAATAGTGATCGAATTACGTTATCTAAAGTCAAAATGCAAAAATGTAATTCTGAAAATTGTTTTTTCCATTGGCATCAGTAATGATCTCAGATCTTTTTTTGTATTTATCTTGAGAGAAAACAAAAAAGTTTAGGATCGTTCTAATATTAGTAGCAATTATGCACAATTAGGTTAAACTACGATCGTTCTAATATCAGTAGCAATTATGCAGTGGCACTTACAGCGTTGTGGTGTTATCTCAATTTCTGAAATTTTGGCACAATGTTGCGGAAACCTTCAATTATACTCAATTATTGCTACAGCAGTTTTACAGTCACTTTTCTACAAATACATTATATTCTCTATTCACAGTGAAAGTTTATTTTCAACACAGACAATAGCTCTAGAATAAATCATTAGAATAAATCAATTTTTGGCTCGTAAGATCAGACAAAATTTTCCCATACGATTAGGTAATCCAGATTTTTATCTCGATCGCGATTCTAATTAGTTCGATACTATTCAGGAAAGTAATACAAATATTCTCGAAAAGTTTTTCAAAATGAAACCGCATTAGATGGCGAAGACGACAGAGAACACTTTCCAAGAGCAAAGAGTGTAAGCTCGAGCGTCGCATATGTTGAATCTCTAAAATACGCGTAATACCCTGAAATCACTGTTGCCCAGATTGTGTTTTTGCAAAACGCGAATGCTCGAATCCCCCGGTTTAAACGGAACTGCTTTTATTCCGGGTCGGTTAATCCTATTCTGAAACGATTCCCCTTCTTCTATTCTCCTTTAATTAAAAAGAAATGAACCTGACAACAAATTTCTGAACGGGGGAACGTTTTTAAAAAGGGACACGCTAATTCTACCGAAATTCATACGATACACACGATATTTGAATAATTATTAAATAAAATCTACATAGAATTTCGTTAGGTACGATGCACGGCGGCAGCGATTTTTATAGCTACTTTTTCGAACCACCTGCAATGAAATGCTCGAATGAAAAATGCAAATATACAAAACGGTAGTTGGCTAAGCTGTTGTATAAAAAGAATACGCTTTTTTCGAAACGTTCTTTATTTTAAGCACAATGTTTCTGTCTCTGTACAGACCGACGTAAATCACCGTGAATTCTCGTAATAATTAATCGAGTGTACCGCAGTGGCGAAGGGATTTTTAATTGCACTTTAATTAGCTGCGTAGCATTTTCATTTCCCTTCGAGTATTTTCGGAAATCAGAACAAGCGAAGATTCTATTTAGTTTTAAAGAGAATCTTCGTCGTTTTTTCTTTCATGCCACTTTAATAATGCACCATAATTATTTCCTTTTTCTTGTTACAGTGATAAATTATGTTGTTATCTAAAGAAACTTTCTACGATATAAAGATGTTTTCAGTGTTTTCTTTTTTTTTTTAGCTTATGAGTGAAATATTAATTAATCGTGTGTCTAGTGAAAAATGAAGCCTGCAATTTGAATACCTTTCATTCTTACAAATATAATACTGTCTTTTACATTTCTTTTCGGACAGACACTCGCGGAATGCAATTTTGCTGTTCTGTCGTGACAAATTCGTTTGAGATACGCAATACGTGCATGTGACTCTTCAATAGCTCGAGGAGAAATTTCTTATTTATGCAAAGAGGATATTCATTTCAGTAATTTTATTATTGCTACCGCCGTCGTTGCAATTTCAAATTCTTTTCCCATTATTATTCTTACTTCTGCACTCGGAATAATCGTTTATAATAAAAAAAAAATCTTGAAGAGTTTACTTTTTAATATTCTCAAATGAAAATAAACTGTACTCCTAATAGGAAATTTTAGAATACAAACTGGCTTGTATAGAAGCAATATTACTCACTTGAAATGTAAATATATTGAAATTTACAACGAGTGGCCCAAGTAACGTATGTTATTATTACGATCTCGAGTACGTTGACATAATAATTGCGACATAAACTGTGTATAATTTCTCAGTTAAGTGTATTCTAATTTAAAGTATAATAATCAAAATTTGCGTCAACTTGACGTTATTTACATAAGTAAAACATGTCGCATGTTAGGATAGACAGGTAGTTTTGTGAGTAACTATACTTCGTTCGTTAACGCTTCTCGTAGAAAAATCTCACGTGAATTATAATTCGTCTTGGTCTTAGCTTGGTCTCATAATTTAGCTTGGAACATAAAAAGCAAGCTTCTTTACAGTTTCAACCTTTTCATTGCTGTTGGCGACTTTGCAATTTTGAAAGGCGCTTTGAAAATTTCCTCACACCGTGTTGTCGCAACTTTTGGCACATTTTCACCTTAATTCAATCCTAAATTTTTGCACTTCCATCTTCGTTTAATGAAATTGCAAATTTTCAAATTTAAACTTAAATTATTTTAATTTAAAAATGCTAAAACAAAAGTTTTCAATCTTCCATAAATAATTGTGTTACGTTTCTAATTTAATTAGACAGAAGGGAATATTCCTATGTAATTAATCTTTCGTTGAAAAAAATTGTTTAGCATTTCACTTTATACATTCGATACGCAAAAATTTCCACGCACAGGGAAGACATTGTTAAAAAAATCGCTCCGATTGCATGAAAATATAGACAATTTATACATTCGCGATGGAAGCCAGAATTATCGTCGACTCGTATTTTTCTACGAAACGAGTTTGCAAGAAACCCCTCGGTCGTCACGTATCGAGAGGTGGAAAAAAGATATCGGTGGAATGATGAAATGTTACAATAAAGCTTTTTTACCCTTTGCATGAAAACTATGCGCAGGATCGATGATCAATGTTATCCACGAGAATCAAACGCGACATCATCCGTGAATACGTTTTCGCGAATTCAAACATTCGAGGAAGAAAAAAAGAAGATGGAATCGCCGCGTAAAAATTTTCTCGTTCTTCGTCGTGATAACACATTCCCAACGATTTCAACGCGAACACGAAACTCTGGTAATTATTGCGCTTCGGTATAAAACATTCTTAAACGAAACAGCCCGTTGCGTAAATCGGAAAGTAGATTCGTTTTCCTCGGCGATAATCGAAATTGGGTTTCTCCGGAAGTAGTTTAAATTCGGCGAAAATTGAAAAGAAAAGCTTTAAATGCAAATGTTACTTCATTTCAACCGTGGCAAGAAGAAATAATTAGAAATGGTAATCTTTCGTTCCTGGCGTTAATATCGTAACAATTAGATAAAAAAAAAAAGATGCATACGGAAATATTTGAAAATTGATAATCCTTTCGCGAGATCAACGTCGTTCCAATTTCGAGATTCCTCGTCCCACTCTGTCTAATAGGATTGAAGGAAAATCCTGACTTTGACGCTGAAATAAAGGTAATAATGTTTTACGAAGGCTAAGCTCTTCAGATCATTAGGGTAGCACGCCCATGAAATATCTGGCGGGCGCCCAAAGAAGGAAGAAAAAAGTTCATCGAATTCTCGTTAATCAAACCAGGTTTTAAAATTTCGTTAATTTTCCAAGCTTTCGATTTTTTTCCCTCAAAAAATTCCGACCGTAAAGGGAAACATTCTTTCTTACATGAACCATCTTTCTCGAGATTTTTTATTCAACTGTTGTGTCATATTTTCGTCGTGAAATCAGCGGAGTAATAAGCAGAAAATCAACACGGCCTGTGTAAGTCAATAATATCACGTGCAGAAATTTATTTCTGTCTTGTGTGTAACTGTGCATTATTTAGCGCAATCACGAGCACAATAAAAGAAAAACGTGCCGCGAAGATCATGCGAGCCTTTATCATTTGATACGAGGGGGAACAGGTTGGCTTTCGTATATTATCGACGAGCAGTAATGCGAAACGCGGTGAAATGCGTGCAGGATTTATTCGAGCATGCGGTTATAAGAAATATTTAACGTGAAACGTAGAGAATATTTAGCAGAAGGCAGGTTCTAATTATGAACATTTCAATTTCCTCGTTTCGAACGTGCGTACGTAAGTATAGACGATACAGGAAATGTTCACAGGTTTTTCCACGATGAAATGAAAAATCTCATTATAACTGCTACATTTTTTGCCCTCCATTTCTTTTGTCGCATATGAGTAAAATATGCACATTTACGTTACACATGCGCAACTTGGAATTTTAACAGATTTAAAACAGAGGTGAATTATTAATAAAATTCCGCTGATTGTTTAAGATATTATTGAATACGTATTCTAAGAAATGAAAATTAATAAATGTTACATTCTGAGTAATCGTAGGAATGTACGAGGAGACGGAGAACAGTAGAACGAAATCCATTCTAACGCTGTTTTAGAATTTCAGTAATTTTTTGATTTTCAGAATCATCTGAACGTCATAACTCAGTTATACTCAAATGCATTTTCTTTCGCTACAAGATGCAAAAAAAAAAAATACCGTTGACTTTAAAGAAAACTAGGAAAAAATTGTTTTCTTCCACAGCGTTTTTCCTATAAAATCGTTCAAATTGTATTTGAAAAATTTCTCATAGCGTTAAAAAAGAAGGAGAGAAAACAATTTTTCTTTCAGCCTTCTCAGTTCTGACTCAGTTCTAATTTGCTTCTTTCCAAGAAACACTCGTAGGAAATTTTACGCAACAGCGGGGAATCGAAACTTCTGATCAAGGGTAAACGATAACAATGCAGTCATAACAAAACGTGCAAAACAGGTGATTTGCCCGGTCCCGTTTCGTGTCAATCTACCTGTCCATCAGGCGACCTTCGCAAATTGCCATTCGGACGAACATTTATAAATCAAAAAGGCAATGCAAACCGACACGGCGAAAGAATTCCCATTTATAAAACGCGCATCTTTCCGTACGGATGACTTTGATTTCCAAGCAGACTCTGCCTCTCGTGACCGTCGAATCCGTAAAAGCGTTGTTCCAACAGAAAAATCCACGTTTGAGAGATTAAAAATAACGAAATAATATCGAGCGAAAGGGAAACGTTACGTGGTATTAATTTGAAGATCGTTTATCTGCTACTAATTAATTAATTAAATAACCCTTGAAATTTCATGAAACTTAAATACATTTTAAACGTTCTTCTGAATACTATTT
Source organism: Habropoda laboriosa (assembly GCF_001263275.1). Classification (NCBI taxonomy): domain Eukaryota; kingdom Metazoa; phylum Arthropoda; class Insecta; order Hymenoptera; family Apidae; genus Habropoda; species Habropoda laboriosa. Next base: position 837,792 of record NW_017100529.1, read on the forward strand.
CCTTAAAAATGTGATTTCACTGTGACAAAAAATTGAATATTTTATATATTGAGAAATATCGAAGATTTTAATGATTCGCAATTTATTTCCTCGTTGTTATTCCGTTTTCGAGCTAATAACGCCAAGAAACCCTCTGAAATGCATCGAAGTCGAGGATATTCCAGATGAATCGCGTATGAATACACAAAAAAATGGGAATTACAATATCGATAAAAGATTTTTCCTTGGAAACAACATGAAACATACTTTGATCAATGCTGTTTATCAAGTTGCCACTGTACCGGATATGAAATTGTAACGATATTTCCACCCTTCTTCGTGCTTCACTATAATGCAACACTTAGAGAATATATGCCCCGAATAATGCCACCAAATACATACTCCGTGCAATTTTGCCCACTCTTCCATTGTGACTGCAAATAAGTCCACCCTCGTAAGAGCTCTACGAAACGATCTCTCCAATTCACGGAAATAACAATTATGTTGATAGAACAGTTTGCCCTGTTTAATCATGTGATTGCTCTCTCAACTAATTAGAAAAACTTTTTCATTTTCCTAATCATTGCAAGCATTTCAAACAATTCCTTGTTTTGTTTTATTTTTCAATCTAAATCAAATATACGAATTTCTTTGAAAAATACAACCTTGGTTAAAAAAGATATTTTTGCCGGATATTGGTCCCCCGATA
>NW_017100529.1:838991-839631 GCF_001263275.1 Habropoda laboriosa
CCTTCGCGAGAAACAACGTATTCTGTTAAATTCTAAATACTTATTCTCTCTTCGACAAAATGTAATAATCGTGTATTTCTTTAGAATACAATGTTCGTATGCTTGAGTGATAGTTTCGAAACGTTATTGTACTTTCTTACGATCTGTGAAAAATAAAAGAAATCATTGAAAAACTTCCTCTGAATTGTTTCATGTCCCACGGTGAATCGTCTAACGCAAGAACCAAATGACAAAAAAATCAAGCGAACTGCAAAAACGACGGAATAAAAAATTAAAAAAAAAAAAACGAATAGCACATACGTCGGCCAAATGGCATAATCACATTATCAAGCACAAAGTGCATATTGTGTCTAGGAAGCATAGCAGTAACAAGGTATTGTCAGGGCGTCTCTGATGACCCAGGTACTGCTACGGCTCGCTATGGACCTATGCGACGATTATACTACGTCCGATACAACTTCCTATCATTTACCTCTCATTCACCGTCTTGCCTTTGTTTCATGCGGAATGATCGCTAACCCTATTTTCTTAACGAATGTCTTTTACATTTGCATTCGCGAAAATTAAAGACTTACAGGATTTTTGGTTACTTTAAAAGTTTTAAACATTTTTAAATTTGTGAAATTGAAAATGTGCAAAA
>NW_017100529.1:840491-845033 GCF_001263275.1 Habropoda laboriosa
ATTCGGAGGACGAGATGTGCAATCGCGTGTAAATTCATGGAGTGGAGGCAATCACAGCAATCGGAAATACGGTAAACCCGATACGTGTTAAACATGTGCAACCGGGGATGCCATCAAACCATTGAATAAAATGGTTCGAAGTTAAAAGGAATCCCTGTTTTCATCCGAACCGCTTTTCATTTCTTAATAAAGAAACGCGCCGCCAAAGGGCTGAATATCCCGTTGGAGGGAATGAAAGTGATACTTTATAACAACATTCTTTTCCTCCTCTCGATACTTGCTCCGTTATTTAGTATTTCATTCGAGTATCGTTTTCATTTAACGGCGAAATGTTACACTTTGCAATTAGATATTTACACAACATTTTCCCGCGCTTAATCTTTCGAAAATCTTCAGAAAAACGACGTTGTACGTACGCGTAATAAAGTAGAACACTATGTGTTACTTTAAAAATACCTTCAGTTAGTTTTACTTACATTTCCCTTCCAAGGAGGTACCTAAGGACAACTTTCTCTGTTTATTCTTCGAATTAGTCGGCGAAGCTCGATCCTCGCGTTATTCATACTGACGGAAGTTTTCCCGCGTGATTTTTCTAACACGTTTGTCCCGGTTTCGCGAACAAATCCGAAAAAGTTACTCCAGTTATCGATAACTAGACAATGCAAAAAATTGATTTCATTCGTCGCACACATGCCGCGAACATCTGTACTACGTTATCGGGAACACGACTGCGCGAACTTTTTGCGTTGCTTTAACGGAGGCAAAAATGCGTGGAACATTTTTTTCTATAAAAAATATGGAATTTTTATCAAGATCTTACATAGCCATTTTTATAACTGGTATAAAAGGGTGAATCTTGGTTTTGCATTCTCCGTTTTAACGAGGTAAAGATATCTAAGAAGGTCGAATTACATTATTACGTCTATTCTGAGTTTATATTCGCGGGAAAGGATGTTACATTTCACCTCCGAGGAATATTACTTTTCCTGACGTCGTATCGCTGTACTCTTAGAATTTTCATGATAATCAAAGGAGAAGTATGTAGATACTCTTAGAAATTAGAGAAGAAACGTAGTTCTGTAAAATTTTCTTAAACGTATTGATTCAAAAATCGATGATAAATCAGATATTTAACAATGCACGATAAAGAAACGCGTTTTAATTAACACAATTTACCTCTAAAGCTGTGAGCAACATTGCGCGATTATATGTTTGTCAATACTTGAATGGACGCAAATTATTCGTTTAACATTGATGACACATTGCGCAGATTTGCTCGTCAATAGAAACTGATCGTTCCGAAATTTCACGTTGCGATTAAACATCACGCCGTATCATAAATTATATCAGTTTTGTATCCCTCACACAAATCCTCTGATTAAACGTAATCCTTGGACGCATTAGCGATAGATACCTATCAATAATCCGTTGATATATTGTTAATAATTTCACAAATACAATAACTCGGTATTTTCATCAACGTTCAGCTTCGCTAATTATTCCTTCGTATCTCCTTTTAAACCTTTCGTTATTTTCCGAAAATTTTCCTCTCACCTGTAACCTGTTCGAAAAAGATTCTCCTTCGATTGAATTTTCACGGTGAATTCAAACGCTTCTGCATTGCGTATACGAAATATTCCAGTCATCGATCAATTTCACGATAACGTGCAAGTTTCAGAAACAAACGCGTTATCCGAATCACGTATGGTAATCCACGCCACCCTTAGAACATTTGATTATTGCTCCCGCATACGAACACGTCAACACGACTTGTATGCAAGCATGCGCGTGCATACGTAATGCATCGTTAGCATCGACCTTACGTGCATAGCGTGTCTTGCGGGTAGTTTTACGACACTTCGTTGCGGGGGAAAACAGATGAAAGCATCGCTTTCCATAAAACCGTGAACCTCGTGCAAGGAGTACCTTTGGAGTTCTTCGATGTCTCAAGAATTAGTCACATTTCAAGGGAAGTAAATGGTTCAGGATCTATATATTTAGACGTTAGTGGACCTGAAATTCCACGTTTCCTAGTCCTTTTAGGGAGATTATTGTCTGCCGAGTTCCGATAATGCGAACTACGCTCTGACAAATTCGGTTTTCCTTGCTGCCCCCAAGCATGAATATCTCAATATTTCTTTAATTAAAAGTGACATAACAATTGCATATACAATTTTGCCAGATTTGAGAAAAAAATCGTTTTAATATGTTATTTAGACAAATGATTCTTTTTTAATGTTTATATATTTAAATCCCCCATTCCAAAACAGATAATTTAAAAAAAATGTTTCGTAGACCCTCTAATTCTCGAGATATTCCAGAAAATGTTTTCAACCCCTTACTTTGGGCCTTTTTTCACCTCACCCCAATGTGGTTGATTACTGATAAAAAAAAATATGTGTCAAATATTTTATATCGGTTCGATATGTACTCCAGTTCTCCAGAGACCATCTTCACTTTGTAATTTTTTAATAATTGCTAAGTTTGCAAGAAAAGTTTAAAACAGCTCGTGTAATAATTCTGCTACACTAAAAAAAATAACAGTCTGTGTCGGTAAGGAACTTTTGGCAAGAAGGTGGCAGAATCAATTTTCAACAATGTCAAGTAAATGTACATTGAACGTTTCTTGATTAACAAAGTGGACAAGTTAGAACATGTAATTGTACAACTTGTATCGATAACGTTTCGTGCACGTCGGCTTACACCCTCAACTTCCACGTATCGACATTCACCTCCTACATTTCCCAATTCATTGCTGCAAAACTATCTGTGTCAAGTTTCCACTCTGATACTGTACGCGTATAATACATTTTCCATTGAATAGGAAATACCACATTGTATACAACGAAACGAACGTAAATGTAATCTTAGCTCTTAATTACTCGATCGTAGAATGGCGTTTCAACGAAATCTTGCGCGATATTGAATTGAAGTTAAAATTAAGTTCGTCAAATATTTCAAATTTACATTTTACACAGGAAACAGCGGTGTTTCGTACAAACGATGAACCGTATAAAGTCTCGTTTGCACGAATTTCTGTCTTTTATCATTAATACGAACATTTAAATGAAAGATGCGCATGTTAAAATTTTCAAAGCATCGTTAATCGCGAATACTTTCAAATGAAATACCCCGATTTCGATTTATTCGGACAGGTATCTCGTTAAGCTTCAAAACGCAATCGATGTCACGTTGCAACCAAAAATCTCTAATTAAACTTAATACTCCACCTATGTAAGTACGATTAAAATCTGTTCGTTTCAATTCAGCAGAGATTTTACAGAGATTACATTGACGAAAGAAAAAACAACCCTGTATTTAGTATAAGCGCCGAATAATGTACATACGTGTTGTGTACAATAAATAACGAGACAAATTTTTTCGACGTTTCGTCGTATATTTGTACGGTTGTAATTGTAGTCCTTCAATTGACAACGTAAATACAAATATCAATGAATACAAACATCCACTGCTACATTTCCATTTACCAGTTATTTAATTGAAGATTGCCCGAATGCCATGCATATTCCGAAACTCTATATTGCATATCTGGATTAATAACACTGCTTACTTCGAACCAATTTCCTGCATATGTGCTAGTTAACAGAATCGTTATTGCTTAAACCGAGATGACAATCTAATTCTTGAGAATAATAGAGCAATTCGTTTCTCTCGTGCAGATATTGAACGTTTCAATATCGAATGCCACAAAAAAGATTATTGCAATAATCGAGAATCTTTTGGAACTCGTGAAAATACGGTAGACAATTCTGACAAACCTCACAAACGTATTAAACATTTTTGTGATGTTACTAAAACACAAATTTTGCAACTTCGTAAAATTCTAAGAGAGTATTGAAAGTTCGAGTTTCGTAGCAGTATGGTAGACAATTTTAATAAATTTCGTAACTTCGTAAAATTCCAAGAGGGTTTTGCGAGTGTTAAAAGTGTTCACAGTACAGTTCAACGTTGTTCCAAATTTTGAAAGATTGCAGAAGATTCGGTAATATTATTTTACAGCAGAAATACCCTAAAGCAAACTTCAAAACTGGCTTCGAACTTGTTGCAAACTACAAACACGTGTTTTGGAGGCTTCTGAGTAGTATTGCACGGTTCAATGGCTACTAGAAAAGCTTAAGAATTCCTGCCACGTTATTGCAAACTCCAAGAATACCTCTGAGGCTTTGCAACATTGTACCAAGATTGATAGGTACTTAGAGAGGCACAAGTGCACTTTACAGCACTATTAAACATTCGTAATGATTCCAAAAATTTGTACAAGAAGCGCCAATATGTTTGCAAACTTCGATCTACATTGCACACCTCGAAATTACTCGATATTATCCAAGAATAACTTTATACAATTTTAATAGAAACTTAATAAATTATAAAATACAAAATTTCTTCACTTCACTTTGTTACTAAATTGCAAAACTATTTACACCAATAATGTATAATAGTATACTCTTTATCATTCCGCACACTGTTCAGTCTCTTTAACTTTACCATTATGAGAAAGAAGAAAAAAAAAAACGTTTCTCT
>NW_017100529.1:845054-847265 GCF_001263275.1 Habropoda laboriosa
GACAACGCGAGAGCTCGTAGAAAATACGAAAACTAGAAGGGAACAAAAGATCTTAACCGGTGTATTGCAGCGATAAAGAGACTCTATCGAAATCTGTAGAACCTCTGCGCATTCAACTACTTTACATGGAAGTTCCATTAACTTGTATTTGCACATTTTATACGGATCCGGAGATAAGGGCCGGATGGAATTTACGAGAGGATAGTTAACAGACGAAACTAACGCGTCTTTATTTCAGAGATTTCACCGCTCGGCTGAGTAACCAAATTTTTGAAAAACCCACAACGATGAAACTAATGGAATCCTCGATTCAACTTCAATTATACTTCCGCCATCAAAATCGTGGATAAAGGTTTTCCCGTTAAAACATGTTTCGAACGAAATATCTCGTTCTATCTTTTTAAATTTTCCACATGCGTTCTGTTCCGTTGTTCTCAAGTACGAAAAAAGTTCGTTTCGGCGGAAATTTAGTCGGATAATTTTTCTTCCAAGTAGGAACATATAGAACCACAATTTTTCTTTCTTTTTCAACAACTAGAGTAAATCGCGAGACGGAGCACATACGTAGCTTTCTGAAATACCAGTTAGATTTCACGACCATTATCATACTTCGGTTGTGCACGTTGTACTTCCCGCCAGAAGTTCATCTAATCGCGTAGCATTTCCATAAAACGCAAATTTTTCATCCCTTTAATTTAACTTGGATGCAAAACTTTCTTGCTTACAATCTCGTCTTTGCGATATGTAAAACGATATGTTTCACTGCATAGTGTACGAATTTGAAACGCTTTTAATGCGTTCTTTTTCCTACGTTTTATGCGTTCTTATAAATTTTAATATGCCTATTTTTTAAAAAAGTATTACAACCTCTGTGTTATTGAAGGTTGCTGCTGTAAGTTCGTTTAATATACCACGCCATAAGCGAAACCCTCTGCTTTTTATTCGATTAATTGTAAAATAAATTATACCTTTAAGACAATATTGGTCCATCACTCTCCGATTTACCCTACATAGATATTTTTCTAAAGTTAATAGCGTTTCGGGAAAGAGGTTTACCTTGGTGAGTTGTTAAAACATGAAACTTCACCGACAGAGGGAATTTTCATTTCATGAAGGCAGAAACATGAAATTCGATGAATAAATCATGCTCTCGATGCTCTTTGCCTGGCCGAGTTCAGAATACGATTTATCGGCTCCATTCAGTTACAAACGACACTTGCCTCGTCCTTTTCTTTTATTTATTTTTTTTTTTCTGTGGACTACTAGCGTCGATTTTTTTTTTTTAATGTGTGAATAATTGGAAAATATTACCGACAGCAAAAGTTTCGTTTTAATAGGATCTAACTGAGGATAAACGATTGCTCGAACTTTTGTGGAACTTGTGATACATGCAATAATAAAATTTTGTAATATTTTTCATTTGTTGCAGATGAATTCCATCATCATGAATACATCATTGTACAACGAAAGTGTCTGGCCAAGCGTGTTTAACAACACTCATAAAAGCTCTGGAAATTTCTCGATGGACGATGATTCTGGTACGAATTGCATTCAATACTATTAAGTTGTACATTCACTAGCGGCGAAAACTTTCGGACCACTGTGCGTTGCAAATTGCACAAACATACACCGGCAAGGTTGCATACCCCGTTAAGTGATAATCGTGGTGGTTTCCTCACCTCGAGTATCGTGTTATACCGCTCGAAGATCGGCTGAATAAAACTTGGTAGGAATAAGTTCAAGGGAGAGTAGGTAAAGTTGACCGATAAAAAAAAAAAAGAAGAAAAACTCCGATTTCTGCCAAGTGACTGAAACCGCTAAGTTTCTAGGTGAACTCACAGTTTGGCGAAAGAAGAACTCGTTAAAAGTCGTGGCAAGTGTGTGACGACAATACGTTCGGTGCACAGCCGTTCGAGCCTCGTCTTATTAACGAAAGTTTGCACGTAAAACGAGGTAAATCAGAGTAATGCAAGGCACTGTAACTTAAATGAAATGCAAATAGGGTTAGTCATTATTTTGTAACAGAATTAGAATGAGGATTGGTTATTTCGTAAGCTCCGCCGCTGACTTTGTCGGCTACATACAATGAATCGCGTTAAAAAAAAAAGAACAAAAGAATAGAATTGGATCGGTAAATTTAATCTTGAAAATTCAAATAAGATACAGGTAGAGTTCTCACTCGATGAATTTTTATCTTTACGAATTTTTTAT
>NW_017100529.1:847288-853537 GCF_001263275.1 Habropoda laboriosa
CAGTATGATCAGTCACTCGAGAGATTTCCGAATTCCTGATTTACGAACGGTCGCCAGAGACCATTTTTCTTTTTCTTTTTGAAAATACAATTTTACTGAATGAGAAATGTTATTCGAATAAGAAACATCTAAATTGAATCGCGACAATTTATTAACAGAATGATCAATGAACTAAAAGTGTATGCAGTATCAATTTAAAGCTCTATTCAACTGAAGTAGCGTTAAGGGTGATGGATACAATGGTTTGAAAGCTCTCGTTCACAAGTTAAGGTCCTCCACTAAAGTGCTAACCTAAATTCCTTCGCGTACTGCATATATACACTCTCGTTGTTCTTACATGCAATACAATCTTTTCATGAAGGACTGCAGTTAAGCACCTAATTATATCCTACTTGCTTTAAAATATTTGTTGTTCGACAATTTTCTTAAATATTAAATTACAATAGTACACGTGTACAAAATGAGCTGAAAAACGAGATTTAGAATACTAATTGCAATCAGAAAAGAAATACGACTCGTTCCAAATGCGTGAATCACCCTGTATAGCATGGTTTTGCACATTACAAGACCGGAAGTTTTCGGTCACTGTCTTCGTGACAGAAATTCACGTGATGTCTAAATAACGTACAGCTAAAGGACAGATACATCCTGCTACAAACATTTTCTGCCTTTTCCTTACAATCCATCAACAAAGAAAATTCATAATATCGCAATTCGAAAAAAAAAAAGAAAACGTACAGCGTCAATCGCTAAATCAAATTTCACGTTAAAATATTGCAAAATAAAATAACAAATGCACTAACAGTGATGTGCAGCTATACTTGGAAAAATTTCAAGTGAAATGTCAGGTAATTTTTTATGTCGTTCCATTTTCCTTTTGATCAAGTGAGAAATGACTTTCTATCATGCATTCGCGTGTTATGAAACACGTTGCAATAATCAACACGAATAACACACATATACACTTTTCTTTTTTTTTTTTCTACAATACACGTTGGATATTTATCGGTTTCAGCATAAATCGGGTCAAATTTGAATTGAACGTAGGATCGCTTTGATTTTTCAATGGCTGTGCTAAAACGGTGTCATAAATACGAATAAGCCGTCGCATCTTCGAAATTGTTGCAACACACAACACTTTTTATGCTGAATTATTCCTACCCTTTTCAGTTTCGCGTAACGCGAATGTCGAGATGCAAAAGTTCGATGTTTTTATTCATGACGCTTTTAACTTTCACGCAAAACTATTCATCCTATTTTACGTCGAAGACGTTATTCGAAGAGACGAAGAAGAAAACGAGGTGAACAACGACAATCTTATCTGGATCGACGTGTTGTAGGTCATTCCCTCCACGAGTTTCTTTCAATCGTTGATAAAAGGAGTGTATCTACTTTTTAATAAATCCAAAATCATTCGAAACGTTCGAAATTAACGTGAAACTTAAATTTCCATGAAATTTCACAACGAATTTTTGCAAGAATTAAAAATATTCAATTGAACGAATTTTACTCGCAAAAGTAAACACTGTCCATTCATATTCGTCGAATACTCGTCGTGCAAAGCGTGATATATTGGGAAACATTTACATTTCCATCTTATTTTCCCTCTATAAATATTCCACCGTTTATAATGTAATTTCCATATGTTTTCATTGATTTTCAGCTAACAAGTATGAAGTGCCAACGACGATTCTCGTGTTCCTCAGCATGTTGTACGGAACGATATCTGTTCTAGCTGTGGTGGGAAACGCGCTGGTTATGTGGATAATAGCCACGTCCAGGCGTATGCAGACTGTTAAAAATTATTACATAGCAAACTTAGCGTTTGCGGACATTATTATAGGGTTGTTTGCGATTCCATTTCAGGTAAAACAATTTAATTACACTATATTCGCTTTACCGAAAAAAAAAAGAAAAAAAAAGAAAGAAAAGAGGCAAAACTGTGCAAATTGTGCTGACCTAAAAGAAAAAAAGAAAAAAAAACAGAAAAAGTTAGAAAACGAAAGACATCGTAGAAATTTAATATTTTTCTTTCAAGTTTCAAGCAGCCCTGCTGCAAAGATGGAATCTGCCTTATTTTATGTGTGCTTTCTGCCCTTTCATACGAGCTCTTTCAGTGAACGTCTCGATTTTCACGCTGACAGCAATTGCTATCGATCGACATAAAGCAATTTTAAAACCTCTCAGGTACGTCGTTAATCTCTCTCGAAGGTACCACTCAATTTTGGAATTTCTTTTTTTTGCCAACTATTTTTACACCCTCTTCCTTTACTCTCTAACCCGAACAGCGCTAGACCGAGCAAACACACTGCGAAAATTTTCATCGTTGGAATTTGGATTGTCGGGGTGTGTTTAGCAACGCCAAGTGCTGTTGCACAGAAGGTCGTTATGGTGCCAGAAAATCGTAGAGGTAAGTTCTAAAGCTCGTTGTGATAAGTTTCTCGAATTTTTCTTTTTTCGAGAGTAAGGTAAAAAAGTTTGAAGTCATATCACGTGCTCACTTTATCTCCTTATTTTTCCTATATTTTCCTTGAAATTACAACTACTCTACGTATATATAGATATAGAGGATGAAGAACCACGTAAAACAGATCGTCTAATTATCTTCTTTTAGATAGTCAAGTACATTACAAGCCATTCTGTACACACGCGAATCTATCTGACGAATCGATGTTAATTTACGCAGGATTTTTGGTACTTTCGCAATACCTAATTCCCCTTTCAATTATTTCCTGCGTCTATGCAAGAATGACGTTGAAACTGTGGAGCAACAAAGCGCCAGGGAATGCGGAAGACTCTCGGGACGTGAATTTGATGAGGAATAAAATGAGGGTACCAAAATTTCACATTTTTTGCCAAATCAACATCAAACCTTGCTATGCAGAATTGTTCATTTTGTCTAACACGAAGAAATGAAATGCTCTTTCGTAAACGAAAACAAAGCTAAATTAATAATTACACGCGTTACGCGCGCAATTTAAATGGACTCTAATCAAACTTGTTGAAATTTTCACGTGGATGAAATTATGGGAATAAATATTCGCATATTACGTCAAGAAATGCATATTGTGATTTTTTGATACTACGGTAGTATGTATAAAGAATGCGAACATTTCATTTTAATACGGACATATGTTTGCTACGTCGTCATATTTCATCTTAATGTTTCCTAATTAACAGATCCTTAAATTGCATTTTGCAGGTAATCAAAATGTTCCTTATAGTCGTAGCCCTGTTCGCAATTTGTTGGCTACCACTTCAAACATACTACTTTTTACAGTTTCTTTATCCAGAAATTAACGTGTGAGTAATTTTTCCATTTACACAATAAACGGCCTATTATCGGAATACATGAAATTTGGACAACACAATTGCAGATACGAATATATCAATTACATATGGTTTTTCTGTGACTCGCTGGCTATGTCGAATAGCTGCTGCAATCCGTTCATCTACGGAATATACAATGTGAGTGTAAATTAACACGAATGTTTCAGCTTAAATAAGATTCTCACGGGAACAATTTAACCAAGACACGAAAATTCCACCTTAAGGGGGTATGCTTAGTTAGGAAGTGGGAAAAAACGTGACCTTTGCGAATTTGTTTCGAAGAAACTTGTCAACTTTTTACGATACATCTTGCCGTATCTGAAAGACTATATTTTCAAGCAACTATCAGAATTTTTTCGTTGAAAAATATTAATAATTGTCAAAGATACGGCCGCTTTCTTGAAAGTCCTTTTTTTTTTTTAAGCGTTGCAGCGATCATCGATTATCGAAAATTAAAAATTCGAAAAAATTTAGTTATTATATTAAATTCACCAGTCTTTGAACGAAGCGCGTTTGAATAAATTTGAAAGTCAAAGTCAAGGTATCAGTTTTCAGTATAAAAAACGCTTGATTTTCGTCAATTAAAAAAACAAAAAAATCGTTCGTTCAAAGACTAGTTTTCTATCTCTACAATAAGCCTGAAAAATTTGAAGTATAAATCGACACAGTGATTTTTGCAATACTTTGGTCACCGCACAGCTCCGTAGATTTGAATCGAATCAACTTGAAACTTTCAGGAAATCTTTTCCACCTATGCTTGAAGAAAACTGTGAAAACCGAAAAATTGAATTTTTCAAAATTTCTAACTGAGCATACCTTAAAGCGTGAAATATTTTTAGGAAAAATTCCGAAGAGAATTCAAACAACGATGTCCCTTTTTATGGCGAAAATGGTCAACCAGTCCGCCAACCAATACCACGGACACGGATAAAACACAAAGTACCCGGACTTCCATTAGGTACGATTTTCAACGCCTACAAATTACAAATAATTCGTTGCAAAATTTCCACCTAGAAGTCGTTGAAATTTCAACGGTAAATTTCACAAGAATGTATTTAAACGATTCTGAAAATATTCCAGATACGAATGGAGACGAACGATTTCCGGTACCTATCCAAACGTTTCGTCGTTTTACAAAGGTGCACCGACGAAAGAATCGTCTGAATCGTTCATCGCGGATCACCAACTAAGCGGACGAAGTAAAAGAGGAATTAGTTGTTATATTCGCAGTGGAAATAACTGTTCTAGAAAAAATGAAGAATTGTACGTTTTTTCCTCCGACGAACATCAACACACGCAAGAAGACCTCGGCATTGAAGAATTATGCCTGTAGTAGTGTAAAGAGAAATTAGACGATTAATTGAAAACAGGATTAACGACAGAAGTGACTCTGCTCAAAATGCAAAGTTTTCGCTACTATTTTGCGTAAATGATAAGCAAAGAAACAGCGAAGTAACAGCTGATTTATCTTTCGTATAGATAGCGAAATTTTAACACTTCTGGTACAACCTTTAACGGTGATACATTAAAGCGTGAAATTTCCTATAAGTTGATACCAGTATAGAATAATTTTTTCACGTATTTTACAGTGATAATAAGAATTTCTTTTAGTTTAACGACATTTACATTTCAGTTTCTTTAATCGTTGCCAAAACTCTTCAACGACATTTATCTATTGTAAGGTGATAACATTTGCCTAGCATTTATTACATCTATAGTGTGTATATATGTATATGTACATACAGAAATATCTATTTTTTTTTCCTTTGCATTCGATCTGTGAATTACTATTTAGGAATAGAATTCGTAGAAACGCTTAATTGCAGAGAAGATGCAGCGGTGAATATTTTTTTAAATTGACAGAGGTAATTGATAGTATTAAAGAAAAACATCCTATGAGTTTGAAACTTTGAAACATTCTTTTTACTAATTACATTTGTTGGGATCACAGTTACTAAAGTTAATGAAAGAATTCCAGAAGATGTGCAAGGCTGTGAAACGTTTCTTAGAATAATATCCTTCTGTTAATGTTAACTATTATAAATTTAGGAAATTCTTTTATGCAAAACTAAGAGTTTCTTTGCAACATCAAAGAAAAACACCAAAGTTTGATACAAACTGTATGATGATTTATATTGATGTTAATAATCAGATTAAGTATTAAAAGATAATCAAAATTAGCATGAATTACCCTTGAAGCTGAGAAACAGATGCTTTAATAATGTATCAAAATTATCATTAGTGAAATTATAGCATAGGTATTGTTACAATAAAAAGTAGATATTTAACTGATTTCTAATTTGACATCTGCACTACAAATTAAAGAAATATAACATGTATTCTGTAATGTACTGTTATTTTCTATGTCTATGTGCACATGTTGTATAAAATTACAATAACAAACAGGGTAATGACGATTTTGATCTTTGGACCTATTCTGCCAAAAGGTCCTGAGTATAAGGAAAATGATTAAAAAAAGACACAATACCATTTAAACATAATTAAATGTTAAAGTTGATGTAATTCATGATGTTAAATAACAAAACGTTTCTAGTCAATAACTTCTGTTGAAATATAGAATGTTATATAAAGAAATCTTTAGCACTAAAAGTTTCTTTTGTTATTAAATAAAATGTGTGTATACAATTTTGACAAATATTTTCTGCATTTCATAATAGTATCTTGTATTAATAAACAATTTTTATATTATGTAAAAATGAAATAACTTTTTGTTCTATGATAAATATAATTGTGTTAAAAAAAGAGTGAAATAAAAATTCTTTGAAGTTAATAGAAAATCCAATTTTGTATATCAATAACTAGAAATGTATCCACTACTTTTCCTATATGAAATATCAATAAAGGAGTACTGTAATAATACAAATACTTAAAATCCTATAACCTTGCTTTCTTACTTTG
>NW_017100529.1:853555-855498 GCF_001263275.1 Habropoda laboriosa
TATAAGGTATAAAATAATTTATTATAAATATGTATAAAAGTACACTATTTGTTTAATACAATTGTTTTAAAATATTGCTAACATTATAATACTTTTAAAATTTTGCTAACATTATAGTAAAAGATATAAAAAACACATTAGATGTAAGTCAACATAAAAAGTAAAGCTCTGCTGTTCCATGTATATTACTTATACTTTGACTGTAATAAATTAATCAAAATTCATATTATTACGTCGTTCAATATCTTTAATCTCTAACATATCTGTTTTAAGATGTAATTTCATTATTTCCCGCCAAATGTCCATTCTGTGTTGCTCATTATCAATTCCAAGCCTCAACAAAATATTTTCATTTATTCTTAGCAAGACCCTTCCAGTGATATCATGCTTAAAAAACATGAAGAACATAATGTCAGAAGTACAAAAATGTAAATGGAGCATGTAACATGTATGCTCTTGTGTTTCTGACAATTTAATACTTACATATAGAAACTTTTCATGGTATAACTGATAATAATCACTACAATGCCTCCTCAACCATTTTTGTACATCTAACACATTCCACAAATAAACTGGACGTGGTCTGGCAGTTTTATTCTGCAATTTTTTACACATTCACAATCAATGCAAAGCTCTTTTACTCTTAATCATTTTATTTTAATTCAATGAAAATATATAAGACACAAATAAAGCCCATTTATTTTTAATGATAAGACTGAAATATTTCATTTCAACACCTCAATAAAAGTAACATACCTTTGGTTTATTAGCAGAATTAACTACTTCTTCTACCATTATTTTCAAAATTGAAAATATAAAATCACAAAGAACACAAATAGGTTATAAAAATTTGAAAACAGCTTATAAAATAAAGTCGACAGAAATAATTACAAATTACTGACAGCATTTGCCAACAAGAGAATCTACAGTCGCTTCTTTGTAGTAATATTATAATAATTATAAAAAGATTGTATAAAATGTGGTTATTGCTCCAAAGTTTATCATTATGTCACATTAAAATGCCTCATATAAATTCAACGCATAAAAAGTAAATAAGAAAATTCAGAATAATTTCTATTGCTGTTAAATTACAATACTTTGTTCCTATACGACATTGTACAAAACTTCTCCATTTTGTTACTACGCAGTGCATCCATTTCAAATTGCATTCACATATTATGTCACTAGAAGTTAGAAATTGCATTTATCTAGCTGCTCTAAATTTATACGATGTTAAACATATAATTTATAATGTTGAAAACCTTCTTTTATTCGAATTAATGAATTATTAAATTAACGACGTAAACATTTAATTGCAAAAGTTTTGTCCAAAAAATAAAAAATTGAACTACATAATGTTTAGTAATTATTATAAATCATTTTAGCTTTTTTCATAAATTCTATCATTTAAAATATCTATTATGATGTAACTTACCGGTCTTAGTTGTCAGCAACACGTCACTAACACTTAACATATTAACTAAACAAAAAACACTACATTAGCACCACTAAATTTCGAAACGCGCGAACGGTATGATTCTCAGTTTGAAACTGAATACCAACTACACATAGACGGAAGTACACTGATTTGACTCGCCATCTTTATTTAGTGCCACTAAACGTTGTTTCCGATCCTTCTTCTGTAGCTACCGAAACAAAATGGTAACTGTCTCTTATTTATCATTTATAATTTCTTTAATTTATTGTATTGTGTATAGTGTAACTTCATAATATATGGTTGTATTAAAAAACTAATGCAAAATATATTTTTGAACGATGTAGTTAACATTAACAGTGTTATATTTGTGAAATAAGCTGTTGTATGGTCACTGGCCATGTGGTTGTCACACTGTATTCGTACAATATTCTTTTTTTAATAATAAATAATAATTCATAAAAACTAGAAACAAGAAGTGAATGAAAACAGAATTTACGATTTTGAC
>NW_017100529.1:855685-864716 GCF_001263275.1 Habropoda laboriosa
GGTTATTAATTAATATATGTATATGTTAATACAATTTTAAATAATATATGTATATGTTAATACAATTTTAAATAATATATGTATATGTTAATACAATTTTAAATAATATAAATGGTTAATACAATTTAAGACTAAAGATAGGCAATAGTTGATTGTTACAATGAAAAACGAAAACTATACTGTTTATGAATTTTTTATAAACAATATTTAGTCACATGAATGATCATCAGTATTTGATATCATTGTAATTTATTTTTCAGACATGTAAGCGCAGAAATGGTGGACGTGCCAAGCATGGCCGTGGCCATGTAAACCCTGTCCGTTGTACCAATTGTGCAAGATGTGTACCTAAAGACAAGGCAATTAAGAAGTTTGTTATTCGTAACATTGTTGAAGCTGCTGCTGTCAGAGATATAACAGAAGCAAGCTTTTACTCAGCATACCAACTTCCAAAATTGTATGCCAAATTGCACTACTGTGTTTCTTGTGCTATTCACTCCAAGGTAGTTCGTAACAGATCTAAAGCAAATCGCCGTATCAGAACGCCTCCAGTTCGTAATTTCCCAAGGGTAATTATTAAAACTGCATAATTTTATATTTTTAATATAAATGTTTCTAATATTGAATAGTTATTTTATAACTTTCCTATATTTCCTAAAGGAGTTGTTTTTTTAATTTATTATTACATGATTCAAAATTAGTATAGTGGTAATGAACAATGTAAAAATTACATAGTATAATTTTATTACATATGCATAATTCCTCAAGATTTATACAACAAAATCGTACACTTCAAGTGCAGTCTCATCATTAGCTAATACTAACAAGTAGTTAATATTTAATTAATTTTCAAAATGTGGTGTTAAATGTGAATTAGAACATCATATCTAGGTTTTGCCAATAAGATGCATAAAATTGATAAAAATATTCTGCATATAACTATAGCAAGAACCTCACTATTGTTGCATTTTTTTTTTTTTTGTAAAATTAATATACAATTAACAATAATTGTCAAGTACATTAAGGAAAGAATCATTTATTTGCATCCTCCATTGCTTTTTTGAGCGTTTTTTCAAATATTTTTTTGGAGTCACAAAATCCTTGCTTTGTTTTACCAAATGAATTTGGTCCTGCAGAAGTTGGTGTTTCTCTACCAATATTTCGCATCCTCATCCTTGCTTCTGCTGGCATTTCTTCAGGTTCATCTTCTTCATCTGCATTGAATACAGAAGCTACTGTTGGCCTTTGGACTGGTGTTGCTTTTACTGTAGGTTTCTAGAACAGAGGTTTTGTAAGAAAAATAATGTACACAGAAATATATATATATATATATTAATACTTACTGATGTTGAACCTAATTTTATCTGAATACCCTTCTTTTGGTCTGTCCCACTTTTCTTCCCAAATCCAAATGCTAGCTTCTGTTTCTTTGCATCATTCTGATTGTAATTGGTAGCCTCACAACGGTCATCTGATCTAATTGGAGACCGATCCCTTCCTCTGTCATCTCCCCTGGAGTCCTCTGCTCTGTACACACTTGACCCTGACAACGTCAAACACTGGCAAAGTTCAGATCAAGTTAAACAACATTGTTTCTTTAACCGGAAATATTTAAGCGGCATGCTTAGCACAAGTTTCTTGTAATTCTAGATTGAATTCAAAAACAGATGAAGTCAAACAATGATGATGAAGAAACAAGTTTGCATGTAGCATACACGTTCTAAGATTATTTATAACAATACGGAATACGATATATATTTACTTGATATTTTTATTACATAAGGTTAACATTCATTCCGTTTTTACTAATGTGACGTATCCTTTGGCACATGGTTGTAAGATGTGTGCATCCAAAAATGGCACATGAAAAGTGAGAAACGAGTTTTAGGAAATGTAATACGACTCGAACATTTAGTTTTCTTTTATAACTGTTTCGTAATAAATTTTCGTAACTATACATTTAAAATTTGCTTTTCCCGTGATTGAGGACTGTAGACATGAAATCAATAACGAAAACAAATCAAGAATAAAGCACTGTACATATTCTGTAAGGTACAAGGTAAATGTTATATTACCAAATGCGACTGATACGATTATAAATAAAATGAATAAAACCTTTTCTATATTCGTCCCCTGGATTCCTCTTCGACATTTTTCTGATTTTCTTTGGACGCAATGCGAAATCGACCGAACTGAAGCAGTTTAACGCCAGTAACTGCAGTATACTTCACGCTAGTATTCTTACCCTGCGGCAATAGGGAAATTTAAAGAAATGTAGGGACTACTAGTAATTTTCCTACTAACACAAAAACAATAACCTAACTAAGAAAAAAAAGAACTGAATTCAATCATTAAAATATTGTTAATAATTCAAATAATTCAAATGTAAATAAATAGACTTTTTCAAAACTATCCTAACAACGCATTTTTCCTAGATTTAAATTTCCACATTAAATTTTCCTTTCATTGGTGATTTCCTTTGGTACTTCGTACTGTATGCTTCAAACATGCATGTCCTACGGATACATTGTATTTTAATCTGTTTAAAATCTAAACTTTTAACCTAACAAATTTAAATTTTAGATTTTAAATTACTTTCTTATACATAATCTTTGTTAAATGTGATGGATTAAAAAGCATTCGTATTTAACAATTTATTTGTATAAGTATACTCATGTTAATTTTCTGCCTGTCTCAACCAGCACTCTATGTCATCTGATAAACAATAAACAATCCATAAAAATATAGTCTAGCACGTGTTATTAATAATGGAATTATATGATAATAAATACAATTACGTCATAACCTCTAATAATGACAATCACATACATATATTCGTTAATGTTTGTGTTTTTTTAAAAATACACACATATATAATCGTTAGTTTCATTTTTTCGCTAATTACGATGTAAAATTATTAGACATTTTCACTTTGCTGCTACATTTCACTAAAGCTATCGACCTAAGTGAAATAAGAGTGGTCAATTTCATCGAATAATTACCAAGGGAAATGAAGGAAATTAATAAAAATTTATTGGGAAAAAAAGGAAAAACAAATAAAGCCTATAAAGCGATCGTAATCTTACTTTTCTCGAGGATGTTGATATAAAGCCGCGGGAATGAGATTAGTCGTTGAAAAACCACGAAAGCAACTGTATTTCCTTAAAACAATAACATCGACTAGACGATAACAAATAAGAAAAATTGATAATTGTTAAAATAACAATAAACGTCATTAATAACCGTAAAAGGTAAGTACATCGAAAAAAAGAAAAACGTTTCCTGTATTTTCACTGTTACAATTTTCGATTTATTTGATTCGTCTGACAACAAATATTTTACAATTGAAGAATAATATTTACCGAGATCCTTGAGAAAAAAGAAACATTCAAATAATAAGAGAATAAAATTTGCATTACTTACGAGCGCGACGGTACACAGGAAAGTTTCGAACATGTTACTGAGCGGAATATTCTTACTGGTGAGATTGTTATAATTCATTTAAGCTAAGAGAAACTTATCGCTTCAATTCAATATTTTTAAGTTAATTATTTATTATACATCACGTTTAGTTAAATTTCGAAATTGTAACGTGAACAAAGATTGTCACCTAATAAACTAAGTATTTGCGGAATTCATAGATAAGATTAGACGTCGGAATCTATCGTTCCGATTTATGCTCAAACCGAAGCTTTATAGTATCGTCAATTATCTTCTTATCAATTACCAAAAATTGATACGCAAATGGCAAGGAGGATTAATATTTATACACTGACCATGTTTCTTTCACGCTGTGAATATTTATGTTATACTTTAGCGCATATAACAAATTAAACAGATAGGGCGATTATATTTTACGAAAATTTGTACAATTTAAAAAAATAATCGGTAATATCATTATGTATCATTTCTATCGCTGAATTACTTTTTTATTCGTATTATTCATGTAAATATTAAACTGTTCGTTATGTACAATTAAGTACGATTACAGAATGTTTCATATTCCATATTAATTATTAATCACAATGATTACAATTAATTGCAGTTTCTATTTAAAATTCAATTTATAAAATCCTTCGTTGTGCACAACGCGACATCTAGCGATCTGATAAGAGGTACTATAATCGAACAAAGTAATTTAAATTATTCTAAAAAAGAAAAAGTATTCTATAACTTTTTTAAATTACTTCCTAGTTGTTAAACCAGTCAAGAATTGTAAGCATAAAACTTATTGCGAAGATACTCCGCATTATCCAACGGAAATAATATTGCTAGCTTTGGAGAAGAATCCTCAACTTCGAGATTATGCGAATAGCGACGAGGTTAGTGAATTTTTTTAATCGAATACGTTATCATTGCATTCGTTGTGTTTTATTTGCCGATGACACTGTATATAAAATGTTTAATTTCTACGTAAACAACTTCCTTATTTTTTATAATAATCATTGCCATAATGATTGCCTTTTCTTATTAAATACGAAGTTTCTACTGGTTCAATAACTTCTATGTTTCATTTTAGCTTGAACGTTTTATATTTAGCATCGTTAATTTGATAAATGTTCGAAATATTCATTTATGCAAAATTTATGATTTCTAAAATCGTAATTATGTGAAATTATCAATTTCATCGAATTTCTCATAATATTGTTAGGTATGTTCTTCATTTTTTTTTTTTTCTATTAATGCCAATTAACAAAAAGCGATAACAGTTGAAAAATGACTATACTTCCGGTAAATATTAATGGCAGGTCACGTTAGCACAGCTTATGCTAATCGAATTACAGAGCGTTACGAACAGTTACATCTGCGTGTCGGAAGTTCGGCTTCGTTGATGCGCTAATTATATCTCGCTTTTATCAATCATATTAATCTTAATTACTTAAACAATCATTTGTACGTTATTTCATGTTCCTTTTTTTATTTCATAGATGGACATATATCCGCAATCGGAATATGAACCGGAAGAAGAACCGCTTTGTGTCTCCGCGGTAAATTATTAATCCAAAAAGAAAAAAGAAAAAATAGTAAAACACTTAATTTACAGTATACTAAATTTCTCAATTTTATTAATTTAATTTCTTTGTCCGCTTACCTTTTCACAACTTCAGGAAAAAATTATATTCCCCAAGTTAGGCGTAACGAAAGACTCGGAATGGAAGTACATCGTAAACCATGAAAACTTGGTGCAAAGTGTGCGCATCGAAACGTGCCTGTAAGTATTATTTTACGTCGCCTTAATTAAAAAATAAACGGAGCATACTGTGCAAGCAATTACGGAACAAAGTGAAACAGCTATGTCGCCCATCAAAATTACAATTCAACTCATAACGTTACAGAGAACAAGAGAAGCCTTGTAGAGTGATCGAGGGGTTTGCTGAAGGATACTACACGAAATGCAAACAGAAATACATTTATCGCCAACTATTGGCGGTAACGACTGATGGCTCGATAAATCACGAATCTTTCCGTTTTCCAGCTAGTTGCTGCTGTCACATCGAATTCCAAGCACACAAATTTTTAGATTCGTTCCATTCGAGAAATTAACGATGACGTACGAGTGTAACAGTGAAACGTAGTATTAAAGGAAGAGTATACACACACGATGCATATACTGTATTCTTTAGGAACAAATGACATATTGTATTTAGTAAATAAAGAGTTATTTTTACCTGGTGTGATTATTTAAAGCAAACGTTAAAACTGAACTTTCATCTCGTTCGATTACATTTCTCCTGTGTAATGAGGAACGCAATCTGAATCCTATTAGATCGAACTATTAACTAACACGTTCACTTTGATTCCTTTTGTTCTTATATACATACATGCAGTATGTCTGGTTTATCTCAGTACACAGAAGTATGTCGAATACAACGAATGATACAAACAAATAATTTCAACGAAAATTGTAGGGTATAAAGGGCAACATATTGTTCTAGTATTTTCTTAGCCTTGCAACGACGTTGCAAGAGGTTATGTTTAAGCATCTAAATGGACACGTATATTTTTGATTACGTATTCTTGTAGCTGACATCGAGACGTTTTCAAAACACTGCCATATTCGTTGTTTACCACCTTCCAAGATTTACATATCGCTGGCATTAGCGTTACCCGATGTACACTGCACTAATAAAGTAACTGTGGTATATAGCACAAACGACGTACATACAATATAGAGCTAACATCTTGTGGGACTTTGTATCCGCGGCCAGGGGGCCGAGAAGACCCTAACGTCGTTTCCAACGTTACCGATTTACCATGGAATAAGATTAGAAACGTAGTTGAACGTAATTATGAAATTACAAAAAAAAAAGTAATAGTAATTGTTTATTAGTAAATGATTCAACAAGTCAATATATTTAGTCGTGCTTACTACGAATGATAACTCGACCGGGTATGTATTTACAAATACAAAAATGAGTAAGACAAGGAAAGGAATAAGGGTAGACAAGGATAGAAATAGTATCGCGTGTTAGACAAGGAAAGGAATACGGGTAGACAAGAATAGCAATAATATCGCGGGTTAGACAAGGAAAGGAATACCGGTAGACAAGGATAGCGGTACTATCGCGTGTTAGACAAGGAAAGGAATAGGTGCAGACAAGGACAGAGAATTTTTTAAAAAGCGGCAGTGTCACCATCTCGCGTTTGGCAGCGCGAACTAACAACTCGTTACTAGGAGCACAGAATGTAAACAGAGGTATTAGACAAAGAACGCAGTGCGAGAAGGACAGAGAGAAACGCTTCCTTTTTGGCTGGCAGGCCGCTAAGCTCTGCCAATCAGGCCTTAAATCGCGTCGGTCGGTGAAAAATCATTAATAACTCAATAATTACGATGATTTTGTGAACTTATAGAATTGAAGAATGTAGTGTGATCCTTCAGCAACTTTCACATATAGTTTGTAGTGCGCTAAACCCTTTCAATAATTAGTTATTAACAATTTTAGCACGGGATGTTGGGAATGATGCCGTTTACGTTTATATACGTTTACGCTTTTTCAATAATTTCATAGCTTTCTAATGAATTCCCATGCAATTAACCATATGCAGCTGAAAGGTAACTCTTTTGGCTACATTCTCATATAACTTTTATGAACATATTCCGTTTTGTTTAGGAGTTATTAAATATTATTTGGGAGCGTCCCTATTCATCGTACTCGCGTCAAGTCGAATCTTATAAACAATTGCTAATATTTAATAAACCACACCACTTACGGTTACCAAACTAATTGCAGAATATAGACAAAGGTCTGTACTATATTCTGCATGCTTGAAAGTTTAAAATTAATCATGCTTATTCGTGAAAATGACGGAAATCCGTTACGCTTGAATACGACGAGTTTAGTATTGATCCAAATAATATTTAATAACTCATTATCTACGAAGAATTTGTGAACTTTTTGTATTGAAGAATGTAGTGTGATCCCTCAGCAACTTTCTCATATCGTTTTTAGTGCGCTAAACCCTTTCCATAATTAGTTATTAACAATTTTAGCAGGTGATGTCAGGAACGGTACCGCATACCGTCAAGTATCGTTCCGGTATTTCAATAATTTTATAGCTTTCTACTAAATTCTCGTACAAATAAATATACGTATCTGAAAGGCAATTCCTTCAGCTACATTCTCATATAACTTTTATGAACATATTCCGTTTTGTTTAGGAGTTATTAAATATTATTTGGGAGCGTCCCTATTCATCGTACTCGCGTCAAGTCGAATCTTATAAACAATTGCTAATATCTAATAAAGCACATCAGTTAAGGCTACAAAAATTATTGGAGAATATAAACAAAAGTCCATTCTACATTCTCCATGCTTAAAAGTGCATAATTAATCACGCATTTCTATTGAATTAACGAAAATATGTTAGGCTTTAATACGCAGGTAAATACAAGTGTAACACATTTACGGATTTTCAATAATTTCATAGCTTTCTAATAAATTCCCATGCAACTAAATGTATGCGTTTCAAAGGTAACTCCTTTAGCTATATTCTCATATAAATTTTATTAACATATTCCGTCTAGTTTAAGACTTATTAAACATTCTTTGGGAGAGTATTACACCCGTCGCATTCAATTGTAACAGATTTTGGTTATTTCAATAGAAATGCGTGATTAATTATGCACTTTTAAGCATGGAGAATGTAGAACGGACTTTTATCTATATTCTGCAATTTGTTTGGTAGCCGTAAGTGGTGTGGTTTATTAGATATTAGCAATTGTTTGTAACAGTTCGCTATACTCGAGTACGATGAATAGGGGACGCTCCCATATAATATTTCATAACTCCTAAACTAAACTGAATCTGTTTATAAAATTATATAAGAATGTAGCTGAAGGAATTGTCTTTCAGACGCGTGTAGTTAGTTGCATGAGAACTTTGCAGAAAGCTGGGGTTGCCGATTCCTGGAATAGACTAATCATCCAAGGCTGATAAACTGTGACGATTAGTTCTAAAATTGTCTACTAGCTGGCAGCATCATCCAATAGTCCTAGTGCTGACATCTGTGGTTACAATATTGTACCTCTGGTAAAAAATTAAACGTTAATATTATCTTAGATAAGGTCAGGCTAATGCGTGACTAATTATACACTTTAAAGCTTGTAGAATGTAGAATGAACGTTTATCTATGTTCTGCAATTTGTCTGGCAGCCGTAAGTGGTGTGGGTTATTAGATATTAGCAATTGTTTGTAACAGTTCCCTATACTCGAGTACGATGAATAGGGGACACTCCCATATAATATTTCATAAGTCCTAAACTAAACTGAATCTGTTTATAAAATTATATAAGAATGTAGCTGAAGGAATTGTCTTTCAGACGCGAGTAGTTAGTTGCATGTGAACTTTGCAGAAAGCTGGGGTTGCCGATCCCTGAAATAGACTAATCATCCAAGGCTGATAAACTGTGACGATTAGTTCTAAAATTGTCTACTAGCTGGCAGCATCATCCAATAGTCCTTGTGCTGACATCTGTGGTTACAATATAGTACCTCTGGTAAAAAATTAAACGTTAATATTATCTTAGATA
>NW_017100529.1:865583-866595 GCF_001263275.1 Habropoda laboriosa
CTCAATAATTAGTTATTAACAATTTTAGCACGGGATGTCGGGAATGATGCCATCTACGTTTATATACGTTTACGGTTTTTCAATAATTTCATAGCGTTCTAAGGAATTCTCGTACAAATAACTATACGTATCTGAAAGGCAACTCCTTTAGCTACATTCTCGTGTAACTTTTATGAACATATTCCGTTTAGTTTAGGAGTTATTAAATATTATTTGGGAGCGTCCCATATTCATCCTACTCGTGTATAGTGAACTGCTATAAACAATTACTAATATCTAATAAACCACACCACTTACGTTTACCAAACTAATTGCAGAATATTGATAAAAGTCCATTCTACATTCTACATCCTTTAAAGTGTATAATTAGTCACGCATTAGCCTGTCCTGTCTAAGTTAACATTAACATTTAATTGTTTACCAGAGGTACAATATTGTAACCACAAATGTCAGCACTAGGACTATTGGATGATGCTGCCAGCTAGTAGACAATTTTAGAACTAATCGTCACAGTTTATCAGCCTTGGACGATTAGTCTATTCCAGGGATCGGCAACCCCAGCTTTCTGCAAAGTTCTCATGCAACTAACTACACGCGTCTGAAAGACAATTCCTTCAGCTACATTCTTATATAATTTTATAAACAGATTCAGTTTAGTTTAGGACTTATGAAATATTATATGGGAGTGTCCCCTATTCATCGTACTCGAGTATAGAGAACTGTTACAAACAATTGCTAATATCTACTAACCCACACCACTTACGGCTGCCAGGAAAATTGCAGAACATAGATAAACGTTAATTCTACATTCTACATGCTTTAAAGTGTATAATTAGTCACGCATTAGCCTGTCCTGTCTAAGTTAACATTAACGTTTAATTGTTTACCAGAGGTACAATATTGTAACCACAGATGTCAGCACTAGGACTATTGGATGATGCTGCCAGCTAGTAGACAATTTTAGAACTAATCGTCACAGTTTATCAGCCTTGGATGATTAGTCTATTCCAGG
>NW_017100529.1:867970-870769 GCF_001263275.1 Habropoda laboriosa
GCGGACCAATAGGAAACGTTCTCTCTCTGTCCTTGTCGCACACTAGTGCTTTCCTTGTCTGATACCTCTGTTCATATTCTGTGACCCGCGTAACAAGTCGTCAGTTCGTGGATCCAAACACGAGATGGCGTTACTCTCGACCTGCAAAATTTTCTGTCCTTGTCTATCCCTATATCTTTCCTTGTCTAACACGTGGTAGTATTGCCATCCTTCCTTACCGCTATTCCTTTCCTTGTCTAACACGCAGTACTATTTCTATCCTTGTCTACTCCTATTCCTTTCCTTGTCTTTCACGCGATACTAGTGCTATCCTTATCTACACCTATTTCTTTCCTTGTCTAACTCATTTCTCTAGAGCTATCCTTATCTACAGCTGTTCGTTTCCTTGTCTCTCTTCGCTACTGCTGCTATCGTCGTTCCTACTCTATTTAATTAATACTTACCATTAATTCTTAATTGCTTTAGCACTGCTAATAATGTAAATAGCGAAATACAGTTTCTGTTTTATCTTAAAATACTTCAATCATAGAATAATTAGTCTTTCTCGTTAAATAACAGTTTAAATTTGTTACTAGTTTCAAATAAACTTGTCGACGTCGATTTAAAATTTTTCATAAATTTTCATAGTTCTCCCCCGAATTTCTCCTCTCGAAAATAACTAATTATTGAAAGGGTTTAGCGCACTAAAAACTATATGAGAAAAGAGCTAAAG
The DNA here is from genome assembly GCF_001263275.1 of Habropoda laboriosa. Lineage (NCBI taxonomy): Eukaryota > Metazoa > Arthropoda > Insecta > Hymenoptera > Apidae > Habropoda > Habropoda laboriosa. The sequence continues at coordinate 868,683 of NW_017100529.1, forward strand.
GTCCACACTACATTCTTTAATCCTAAAAGTTCACAAAATCATCCTAATTAATGAGTTATTAATGATTTTTCCCTGACCGACTTGATACAGCGCGAGGGAGATGGAGCATGGCGGCCAGCGGACCAATAGGAAACGTTCTCTCTCTGTCCTTGTCGCACACTAGTGCTTTCCTTGTCTGATACCTCTGTTCACATTCTGTGACCCGCGTAACAAGTCGTCAGTTCGTGGATCCAAACACGAGATGGTGTTACTCTCGACCTGCAAAATTTTCTGTCCTTGTCTATTCCTATATCTTTCCTTGTCTAACACGTGGTAGTATTGCCATCCTTCCTTACCGCTATTCCTTTCCTTGTCTTACACGCAGTACTATTTCTATCCTTGTCTACTCCTATTCCTTTCCTTGTCTATCACGCGATACTAGTGCTATCCTTATCTACACCTATTTCTTTCCTTGTCTAACTCATTTCTCTAGTGCTATCCTTATCTACAGCTGTTCGTTTCCTTGTCTCTCTTCGCTACTGCTGCTATCGTCGTTCCTACTCTATTTAATTAATACTTACCATTAATTCTTAATTGCTTTAGCACTGCTAATAATGTAAATAGCGAAATACAGTTTCTGTTTTATCTTAAAATACTTCAATCATAGAATAATTAGTCTTTCTCGTTAAATAACAGTTTAAATTTGTTACTAGTTTCAAATAAACTTGTCGACGTCGATTTAAAATTTTTCATAAATTTTCATAGTTCTCCCCCGAATTTCTCCTCTCGATATTCGCAATTCCTTCCCCATTGTCCCAGCAATAAATAACGTACAGAATCAGTTTTGCTTCGCGATTTCAACTACCGAAATTCATAAACTTCCTTCAACTGAATTTTAATTCAAATTTAATGTAAATTTCAATTCAAGCCGGCTCGGTGTTTCTTCAAGAGCGGCGAAACTTTTCAACCTCAGTGCATCTACATATGTTCACGAGAGCTTGTCGCGCAAATTGCAAACGCTTTTCTTCATCGGGCACACCTGGGGTTTCTTTATCAGTGCAAAAGTGTCTTAGCTTTCTACATCGACAAACCCAATTATTCCTTCCTTTTTTCCCTCTTCTCTACTTCATTCTAACTACGTGTTTCTCGTGGTGAACACACGGTGCAATTTTCACTGGATCCTTTATTTTTGTCCACACGGTAAGCATCGTACCCGAAGCTGACGCCTTTCACGTGCAATTTTTCTCTTCGCCCTCAGCTCGCCTTCTAACTCGTACCGCTGTATCATCGTATAACGATTTCTCTCGCTTCAAAGCAGTTCATTTCCTGTCGCTAAACGTCGGGAAATTTGCTCGTTAATAACCGCGTTACCTCACCTGTGTCCCGGCGTAGTTACCTTAAATCGTGTGACATTTTTGCGAGAAAATCCGTCCGGAAGACGGTGAAGCGAGCACCTCGAAGCCAGGCCCAGAGCGCTCGGTGGGGACCACTCGCCCCTTTGGGTCTTTCTCTGGGCCTGTGCTCGCGTAGGGGTGGACAGGGACCGGCAGGACACGATCCTCACTCTTCGCGAGACCGTTGAACGAAGGCAAATGCAATTGTTCACCATTAACCAATCAGCGTGTCCTAACAAAAATTCCCTCTCACGGACGTCCGAGACGCGACGTCGGAGAGTCAGTCGTCGAGTAGTCGTTCAACCACCGCGAACAAGGAGAACCAAGGAGCAACCAGTTCACATCACGCGATAGAAATAGATCAGTTTACAAGTCCCAATCATATTGGATGATCCTTCGAATCAGTATCTAGACGGCACAACATCGTGCAAACATCTACAAGGCTCGAAAGTTCATCGCCACAACCACGGGCAATAACACATTCGTTACCAACAAATTTGTTTACAACAAATTCGGTCCCCCAAAAGGTCACAATTTTCGTCGACCAATAGCAGAGCACACCACGTTTTCCACCTCCATAACACAACCACCAATCAGAACCAACCTAACGTCTATGTATACACCTACAGACCTGAAAATCGTCAATCACTGTAAGACGAGTGCACGAGACACATCGTCACGAAACGGACAATCCAAATTCAACTAAACATCTAA
>NW_017100529.1:870925-892226 GCF_001263275.1 Habropoda laboriosa
AAACTTCCTTTTCGCGAATTTTGGCGCAACTTGCAATGCACATCGCAGTGTACTGTTGCAGTGTACATCGCGGCGAGAATGGGGAAAAGTATGAAAACGATGTTGCAAACAAAGGTGACTACTGTTAGTTACCCCAACAGATATGCACGTTGCGTTTCACTTTAAATCGCTTTCATTAGCGTGCCCCGACTGAAAGAACGCGAACAGCGAAATAAAAGAAACGAAACTCGTCTCTCTTCTCTTTCTTTCTCTTCAACCTCCCTGCTCGAGGGAGCAAAATCTGTCTGTGCATTTCAGTTATGATAGAGCACGCACGGCGCGCCACGAATTTTCGTCCAGTTTGCATGTCTGCCACGATGCGAGCGAAGAAAGTAAGCCAACGACATGATTGGCAGTTTTCCAAGATGCACGTCAAACTCGGCTTACGAGAGACAGACAGGAAACGAAATAAATGGAACAGATATCGTGGACGATATCGCAAACAAAAAATTATCGCTGTATTTCACAATGTCTCTTCCTCTTCTTCTTCTTTTTCTTCAAATCATCTCCGCGGATTTACTAAGTAATAAACGTCAAAGATGCAAATTTACATGGTTACGTTACACGATACGTCTGGATTAGCATAAACTGGAGTGACGCGGGATTGCAAAACCCGCTGATAAAACTGGTCGAGTTCAGGATGCAAATTCTGGAAAGAGAAACGGGAAGAAGAAGCGTCGAAATTTTCTGCGCGCAGAAGTGTCTTCGAGAGATTTCGCAAGATCGACGGTGCGGGGGGCAATTTTAAAGTAAAAAAAATGGGATCTCCTGGCGGAAATCGGGGGACGAGGGCCCGTTCGAAATTTTCGAGAGAAGAAAAGAGAAGAAAAAAGATGAAGAGGTGGGCAACACTCTCCCGTAAAGGCTAAAAAGGTGGGAGTCGGTATAAAGAGAGGAAATACTCGATGGCGATGGCCAGTGAGTTCAGTGAGAGTGCCGTGATCCTTTTACCGATCTACCGTGAAAGTCAACCATGAAGGTACGCGTCCCAAGATCGTTGTGCACTGAATTTTCTTCAGCCCACGTGTCGTGTTCGTTCTCCTCTTTAAAAAACGAAGATGAAACTCATTGTGTTCGTTTTTCTCTAAAAAAAAAGAAAGAAGAGAAACTCGTCATCTTCGAATCTTACCTGTCGATCTTCTCGTTCGAATGAAATTTGTCAAGTTTCGACAAATTCTTCTCTCTAAAGAAAGAAGAGAAGCGCGTTTTCTTCAAGTTTCGACAAATTTCTTCTTCGCAGCAAGGTCAATTATCGACGCGAGATCTGATCGAAGATCTGTTACGATCGAGAGTAGGATAGACGAGTGGTTAACACCCACGTGAAAGTGAAACGCGTTCTCTCGTATTCCCTCGTGGACGCGTTCTTCTCGAGATATGGGCGTGCAACAATGGGGAAAATCGTGTTTCGTCTCCTTTTCGATCTTTGTGTTACTTAGAAGGTAAAAGTGTGAAGAAACGCGACCATTGTCGTTAACCAGCGGTCGTTTACCTGTATTAAAGTGTCTCTCTTTCCTTCGTTTTGTCCCAAAATTGTCTTTCGCGGTCAAACGATGCCGAATCTTTAATCACAATTACATCCTTCTATTCTTTTTTCTTTCTTTTTTATTCGACATATCCTTCTACAATTTTTTAATTTAAAATCTACACGCGTTTCAACATTCCAACACGACTTTTTCAAAGCCTCTTTTTCTCGTCTCGCGCCTTTTCTGCTCGCATCAGATTTGTCAACGTTTCTCCAGCACTTTTTGCCACCAAGTCTCGTATCTAATAGAGTCTCTCGTTGGTGCAGTTACGGTGTTACTTATTTTTCTGCCAGTAAAAGTAAGAAAAATTCAGTGAAAGTCGACGTTCGTTCTGGGGATCAAGTGAAACACGATTCGAACGGTCCATCCGAGTGTGCACACGTTGCAAAGAAAGTCGCGACGAATCGAACGACGAAAGGCAGCCATGAGAGATATATTAATTTTGTTGGATCCGGTGAAACCGGAAGTGATTTTCGTGGTACTGCCGAGTCTCCTCTCCTCTCTCTGTGCCTTTCTTTCGAAAGGATCGCGGATGTTCTTAGCTCGAGGTGACGTTCTCTACGATACGCCGGCTCGCTGGGCGCTTTTTAGAAATCGCCGCGAGTGTCTGATGCGTTAGGCACTGGAAGGAACGTATGGTAACTGGGTCGAACGTTGACACCACCAAGTGCAAGAGCAAGGACGCTTCGATCACTTTCGTACGACCGAGAAAATTCACGTTCCCCTCCGAAATCTGGCCAAACGAAAACGCGGAAGTATTCGAATTTCGCGGTTTTTCACTGGTTACGAATCACACAAACAAATTCAACGTACGAATTTCTGATTACATTTGCAACACTCGATCGACACAATTTGGACGAATCGTCTATTTTCAGCCGATTAAAAAAATTGGTCCAATTTGAAATTTTTCTGAGCTTGCAGACACACGCACACACAGTTGTTAACGTTTCGAACCACTTTCGATGAGAACTGTGTGTGCGATCTGTTGATATTTACTTGCCATGTCTTCATATCGCTCGTTGATCTGTGCGAACCGATCGAATGAATTGATGCACGGAACAAATTGGAGTTTTCACTTTTGAGTAAACGTAGAGTGGTATGAATGTGCGAGAATTTACCGGATAAGCAATTAAACGGTGTGCTGGTATGGAAATGCAGATCATTCGAGATTTCTATTTAAACTCTCCGCCGAAGGAAATTTTGTTTCACGGTCGACGGTCGAAGGAAGCTGACATTTTAGTGAGAATTTCGTTTCGAATTTTACCGTGTCCTTCCATAATTTTTCATTTTTCTTTATCGAACAATCAGTTACTTCGAGAAAGCAATTTGTCGGAATTTATGTGCAATTATCGTCGAAAGAAAATTGTCGAAATTAACGTGTAATTATCGTCGAAAGAAAATTGTCGAAATTAACGTGTAATTATCGTCGAAAGAAAATTTGCTGTGAAATTTTGCGATAGAGAGAAACAGCTGTATAGAGATTCGAGAAGTTTTATTAAAGAAGCTGTAGGCGTCGTCGACTCTCGATCTGCAGACGATTTTCGTCCTTTTAACCGTCGCTCGTCGTCATTTTCTCTCGATGTAGCTGGTGAAACCAGCAATTCCATCAAGATCGCTGTTCGTCGCGCGGCGGTCACACACATGGACATCTTCTAAAGCGGAACCCTAAGCCGTGCGTCCGTCCTCGTGTGACTTTCACCAAGAACCGCTCCACTTGCTGCATTCACGTTCCTGTGCTGCATGCTTCACTGATTTATAAACTTACCGATATGTTGCAATATCTTGTTATCGAAATTGTCATTCGTAGCTGCTGTTGTCCAATTTACAATGCTAGAAATCACTTTAAGTACCTCGGACTTGCATTTAACGTTGAATCGTGCACATTTCAGATTTTCTATACTATCGAGATACTAACGAAGCAAAGTTCAATTAAAGGGAAAAATTGATTAAATTTCTTCGCAGACGAACAAGGTTGATCTTCGAGACATCCAGTCTTTAAAGTTAAAAAAATTTGTCTCTCGCATAATTTCTCGCAGCAGTCACTTAAAGTTCAAACAAACATTCTTTACTGAAAACTCCAGAAATAATCCAGAATTAGGAAAAGAAAAAATAGAAATCAGAATAATTTTTGCAATATCTCTGGTATCGAAAGAAAATCTTAGAAGCACCCTAACATCGTCGTTTTTAGAGACGTCAATCCTTTTGCTACCACCAAAAAACGCCTGTGTATTCTTACAATGGAAATACAACAAATTTTTCAAAATATGTAGAAATTCTTCATATCCAACGATCTAAATATCTAAAAGAATTTTCTCGCGTAAATCTGATACGCTCGGATCAGCCTACGTCGACTAAAACTGTCAATATCAACCATGTACCGTCTCGCAAATCCCAAACCCTCTCGAAAATAGAAATTTTCAAAATTTTCACACCAACTCACATTTCACCCTAATTTCAGTTACTGTCGCTGCTCGCGCTCGGTTGCTGCTGCGTCGCAGCAGTCCTATCAGAGAGCCCCGAATCGAACGAGCAAGCACTACGGGCCCGTGCATCGGCGCAGCTCGAACGCCTCGCTCCATATCGAAGAACACCCCGCGAACAATTGCCAACCGAGGAACAGTGGCAATTACTCGAAAACGCAGCCAGGGATCCTGGTATCGAGCAGATCAGCGAGCAACAAGCGTTCGAGATCTATCGAATCCTCCCGGAGCATCTGCAGAGAGACGTGGCGAACAAAGTCGGTGGAAATCGGGCGATGATCGAGCTACTCGCGAATCCGAACTACATGGCGATGATGCAAGACAGGATAAAGAGATCGGGATCGAAACGCGAGGCGTACAATCAGGACGGTTACGAGTCTCCGCCTGAAGGATATCCGCCGGAGGAACCGTACGGTGGATACGCTCCTGAGCCGTACGGCGAACACTACGGCGGCGGGTATCCGCAGAATTCCGGCTCCGATTCCGGCGGAATCATCAAAGGATCGAGCAGTCTGATCGGCGGTATCGCCAAAGGTATAATCGGAGGGCTGGTGAGCGCTTCAGGCAGCGCGTCGAAAGGATCCTCCTCGATTTCAGCTTCTAGCTCGCAGTCGAGCGCTCAATCGAGCGCCACTTCTAGCGGCGAACAGAAAAAGCCGGAATACGGACACGGTTATTCGGTAACTATGTAGCAACATTGGAAAATTGAAAGTCACTAACAAACCGCGGGTTCGATTAGGATATCCAGGATGAATAACTTTCTGCGTAGAGAGAGAGGACTGCTAGATTTTTGCTTCTTTGTTTTTTCGGGTGAGAGGAAAGAAAGGAATGGAAACGTTTTATACGTGGAAATTTCACCGTAGCAGAAGTAAAAGTCCGTCTGTTGGGCAGAAATTCACGTGTGTATTTACCTGCTGGCGGAAGTTCGTTACAGTGCATCGAAACAGAGTGGATATACGAAGGATGCTGGTACTTTAAATACGAGATTAATGGTTTAGTTTTTTGTTCTTTCTTTTTCTTTTCCAACCAATTTTACGTAACAATCTGTGCGTACGGGTGAAAGTGATTTCATCCGCGTTTGAAAGTTCATTTTGTGTTTTAATATGGTTGAAAAGGTATGGATCGATGATTGTCCCTTTTCGAGGATACGAGACCGTTCTAACGCGCGTGAAATTTGGCCAGCTTTTCTTTTCCAACGAGCGAACCCGCGGGATATAATTAAAAAGACACGTAGTCACTTTCGTCGAGGGCGAATTTAAAGTAGAATAAACGACGTAGAAACTTAGCGCGAACAGTTGTACATCGATATATTAGCTGCACGAAGGAAAATCATTATGTGGGTCGTCGAGGTTGCAATTACGGAGGGAAATCTTAGGCTGGTTCTCGTCTTCACACGCCCCTTATTCAATCGTGGAATATTTCAGCAGAGGAATTTCACGATGGAAATGAAATCGACCTCGTGAAATCGTTTTTTCTCTTATTCATTTTTTTTTTTTTTTTTTTTTAAGCGGAAACGTTAGATTCTTCGTGGAACGTACGCGAGTGTAATCGTGTTACTTGCGTCGATCCAGGTAAACTGGTTCACCGGTACAAATTCACCGAACAACGGTCGTGTCACGCCTTTGAATACGCGGTCGTGTTGAAATTTATAATTTTCCATCGTGAAATTACGATACTGTTGGTGATCGAGTGAAACAGGTCGACCGTGATATGTCATCGCGGATCGTTCGAACCTGTCATAATTGAAATTTCATTAATCGCAAGAACAACGGCAAAAGGGAGCATGTCGAACAACTCATGGAGAAACAGAGAGAAAAGTGTCGAATAATTGTAACTTGGAAATTATTCAAGGGCGTTTCTTTTTTTTTTTTTTTTTATAGACTAAACTAGGATCGTTCGATTTTCTAGTTTTGTGCAAGAAGAAAAAGACAAAGATAGTTACTTAATTAGCGTAGTAGAAGTAGTTTGTACGTTAGCAATTAGAGGCTTGCTTATATTAATCTCAGCTGTATCGTACAACTTTGAATATTGAATAAAGTAAAAGATTAAATCGCATCCCGATTGTATTTGCGCAACAACTTGTGCCTTTTGTTAATATAATTTTTCTATGATAGTACGGCGATAAGGCGTTCGACGTATGGGACTTCAAAAAGGCGATCATTAGCACGTTAATGCAAGCCATAAAAGCCATAAGTGGCGGTGTGATTGCTTTGAAAGGTCAGCTACTGAAGGGAAGCGGTTACCTTGTCTCGACGAAAGGGAAGATTATGACGAAGACCGGCGATGCGATCACGTCGTTGGGTCGAAATATCGCTAAAAGTGCCGCGTATCCTCAACATCATCATCAACCGCCTCATTCTGGATATTCGTACGAGCATCCTCCGGAAGGTAAGTTTTCTCGTCTCTTTTCGGTGAAATTAGACTTAGAACAGAAAATAGACACGTTCAAAAATATTTTCCCTATAGTTCAAATACCTCCAATAAAAAAAGAAAAGAGTATGCAGAGTGTCTCTAAACTGTCTTACCTGATCTATTTGAACGTCTTGTCTATTTTATTTACAATTATTACCTAAGTGTAACTACCACGATGTTGAATGTAATCGTTGAAAAAGCATCGTTTAGGAAAAGAACGAAAAATGTGTAAGAATTTCGATAAGGAAGTAATTATACTTTACAATAGAATGATTTCCGGATTCCAATTAGCATAATACATCTCTAACGTTAGGTAAGACACTATCGAAAGACTCGAGCGAAACTTTGCATACAATTACCAATGTACATTTAACGTTGTCCCTTACCTCTCGATCGTTTCTAAATTAACTCCGCGAACGATACGCACAGGTCACGAAGAAAGTTACGACGGACCGCCGCCCAGTATCGAAGAATACGGCGAGCCGAACGAGGAGTATCATGGAAGTTCGAATTACGAGTCACCCTCGGATGGTAAAACTTTCTAGTATTAAAAAACAATGATTAAAACACACCATTAAAGCCGTGCACCAATACTAATACCTTTAGCTTCCCGTAGAGGCTTGACTGGTAGAAATGATACTCCATGACAGCCATTACGTTGTTAGCGCGGTATGCATGCGGAATAAATATAGTCCATTAATCGCTTCGAACGTATAATAATCACAACGCGCGTGTGTGTGTGTGTGTTTGTGATTTAAAAAAGAAAAAAAAACAGAAGATTTCGGTGAGAGGCGTAGAATCGCAGAGAAGACTGTTACGCGTTTTGAAATAAAGAAAGTAAGAGCTATCTTCGCTTTCAAGCAAGATCCTAATCTCCGGAACTTTCCTCCTCGGTGCATGAGACGATCGAGTGGGGCAGAATGGGTTAAGACAGCTTCGCGGTTCACGTGATATATGCCACCTTGAATTCCGCGGTGATCATTATTCGGTACTTTGAACTTCGCGCTTGTTAATTTTCTGGGAATTTTCCCTCGTGTCATTGTCCCCCCTTTTTCCCCTTCACGCTCGGAATTTCACATCTCGACTCGTGTACAACAGCCATTCTTCGAGCAATTATTTCCTTCCGTGAGAATAACGCTTGTATCCCCCTACCTTTTCTCCTGTTGATTCTCAAAATTCGAAGTTCATATTCACTTTCGCTCTTTTTTTGACCCTTTTAGATCGGTTCGAGTTTTACGTAACGCGCTTTCTCCGAACGTGAGAATAGTTCAAGGATGTTTTACGTAAAACAGACTCCCTCATGTTAATCCAGACGGTGCACATATATTTTTTTAATTTTTTCGTTGCTACGAGTATTTCGCAAGCCGACGAAATTGGTTTATGGTAAATTTGTAATGAAAATTTTAACGAACCGGGGGTTACGTAGGTGTTCTTATTGGTGCACTCACGTTGTAGATGAAGAATTAATTAACCTTTCGTTTCGTGAATTTTCACAAATGAAGAAATATCGTTTTCTGAATTATTCATTCGATCTTCCGAAATAAATGCTTATTAATTTCGACACGAGAAATCGATTCAAGTAGAAACATCGTGAGACGAAAGGTTAACGTTCAGACACGACTGACAGACGTCGCGTTTACAGTCGATGATCAAGCGGGCCTCCTGATTGTGAAACCGACGAAACCGGACGATCACGACCATCACGCAGTGGACTTGGACGCCGAAAAGCCTCCTCTGACGCAACTGGAACACAATTACCACGGACCATCGCCTCATCTGCCCCACAAAGAAGTGGAGAACACAGTAGTAGCGAACGAATATCAGAATTATAATCAAGGTGATCACGCCATAGAATCGAGTCATCCACCCGATCGTCCACCGTCCAGCTACGATGTTCCAGTTCAGCAGTACTCGTTGAACGATTACAAAGGACACCAGTATCCAACGTATCCTCCTCTGGCTTCCGGTTCGCCGTTGAATCTTCACGCACCGTTCTCCATTCAACAGAGCGTCGAATATCCGCCGTTGCACGTTCAATACGCCCTTCCAAATAAGGGAAATTTCGATTTGCCACACTCCGACACGTCCAGCAACGATCTATCCGTGTATTCGAGTTTATCGATCGGCATAGATCCCGAGATAGAGTCGATCAAAATTTCAACGCTGAAACCAGGCGGTGGTATCGAGACGACAAAGTTGCAACAGCACGCTAATATCCATAATAACGTGCCTCTGCTTCCGAATTCGTACGCTTCGCTGCAAGAACCACTGAAGATACCACTGCTAACTCCATACAAAAAATTGGCCGAATCAGGGGCTACTTCAGCCGTTAACTACTTTCGATATGCATGGCTTGTATCGGAGGAGAAGTAGCGCGCAGAGAAGAAGGTCCATCAGCCAGGTCGCGCAACGCATGAGACTGCATCGAGGGTAGATCGAACGAGAGGCCACAGGTAATTGGAATTTATGCTACGTGTTGAGAGTGTTCGCTATCATGCATGCTTGGTATATGAAGGTATCGACGTTGGTTACAATGCATGTGATCGAGCATGATTACGAAGTCGATCCTTCGATCTTAACGGTGGAAGAACTGTCCGGGTCAAAGTTGACCCATCGGCAAGTTTCCGAAAGTGAATTTTTGTGTGAAACGAAAGCGTGATTGAAAAATTAGGTTCATATCGATAAAAACAGAGGTGTATTCACTTTTTTGGAAAATTGGTAATGGGTCGTTTTCACCTGACAGGTGTTTCAGTGTTAAGAAGCTAAAAGGAGTCTAAGAATAAGTGACTTTTAACAATTTTTTTTGGCTAAACCAGTGAAGATAACGTAATACTTTTTGTTTCTAGAGAAAGGTGCATCCTTAGACTATGCTAAAAAAAATTTTGTTCAATATAATTTTCAATATCATTATTGTGAATTTCTTGTAAAATTAGATCGCAGTTATCTTGTTACAAACTTAAGAATTTCATCAATTTTGCAAGATTGCTGTACATCACGTACAGCGGATTCAGCTATTATTATGTATATCGAGTCTTGCGTGTCACAGAGGTAATTAATATCGAATTTGCACGCGTCTTATGTCACCCGTATTGTCTCTCGCGTCTTCTGAGTCATGAATATCTGATCCTATGTTTCACTATCGGTGATACATCGGTAGTTCCGAGCTACCGAACGTCCGTTTAACAGTACAGTAGTATCTGGAACAGAGCTCGTTTCAATTCAAAGTGCTTCTAACGCCTTTCCGAGCACACTGTATTGTTCGCGTATGCAAATTTCTCTCACTCCGAAATTTCTATGTTCACCATGCCGACGATATTCTTTGTTACAGTGATTTACACCTACGCGTACTATCCCTACGTAGGTTTCAAAAGACATCATGTGCACTAAACGCAGCCACACGAGACTATAGTGCCTACAAACGGGGGGAATTTACAGTGGAAGTGTGTTATACTATGCAAAATTTCGCGAATTTTGCGGAGAGACCAGTCGAAAGTTTGGAAGATTTGCGCTAAGGATAATTTACCTACATAAGTAATGCGGTTGTGTCTGTGTGCGTGTGTGTTCAATTGTGTTTCGGCTTTCGCCTCGTTAACGAAAGAAGACCACAACAAAATTTAATGGATCGAATCAACGGAAGTTATTCGTGGACGAATCTTCTTGGAATTACTGTGGAAAAGAAAGCGAGCGGTCCGACATGCAAATGAAGGCACGATGAATGTTGAACAGTTAACGAATACGAGTCAAGTTAGTGTAGACGTTATTTTGTTGTAGGTATTTCTTGTACAATACTTTGTGATAAGTGGTTCGATACCGAGTACGAGTTGTATGATTTTTTTACTCTTTTTCTCCTTTGTCTTGTATGATTGTTAATGAGCGCGGTACGATTTCGCCGGTCGTTTCGAACTGATTTGGGGATTCGTCGATTGCGTTCGAAATGGTTAAGGAGAAGAAGGTGAATGAGGTGTATGAAAGTGCATAACGATTCATTGTGCGTATATAAATGCAAATGAAGCTCGAGAAACGCTAATGTCGATCTTTACGCACAACGAAGAAGGCCATAACAATGCGAGTAACTACTTTATTCGTCCCTACCGTTTCTTCTAACGTTCATTAGAATTCGTAATTACAGAACCCTTAATATTTGTAACACGCTCTACGAGCCGACGTTGTTTTAATTAGTCTATCGCAGCGTGTATATTCGTTTGCAAGCGGAACATCTTCATGAATGAACTTGATATTGTTTTCTCGTATTAAGTTTAAATAAATCCTTTTTCTACTCACTGTTATCCCGACCTGATTATTTCGCTATTCTTATCGTTGATACTCTAATCGTGAGATATGTCACGCGTGAACTAAGTTATCGTTGATATTCTTCGTCTCATTAGTGGACTAATTTTTACGTTGATAGAATTTGCATTTATTGTTTCATGTATACTGTTACTCTTTTCTAAGGAACGATATAAATTGTTTAACTTCGACGAAAAATCTTCAAACCGATGCAGACAACAACAATCGACGAATGTCAAGAGCAACGAACGACATTCGCGAAATAAGTGTCCTCGATCTCCTTTCAAAAAGCTTCTCATAGGGTGCAATGAACTTCAAAACCTAAATGACTCCCGTTCTTTCCAGACACGTACTCCAGAAACGAGGCAGATGATTTTTCATAGAAAATCGTCGAGTTTAATTCTTATTTTTCAGAATTCCTTTATGAGATAAATCACGCTGAAAATAAAACTAAGCAGTGACTCTAAAATTATAACTTCACGAATTAAAATAACGAAGGAAAAGTAAGAAGAGAAGTTAAATAGAGCATAAGGTTTGAAGAGAATTATAAAAATGAGGATACGTGTGTATCGTTGTTGCAAGTTTTCAGGTTCGAATTGATTTAAGAATATTTTTAAGAATTATTTATTTTTCAGAATTCCTTTCATAAATCAATCACACTGAAAATAAGAAGAAAAAAAAAAAACGGTGACTTTAAAATTGCAAATGTACGAATTAAAATAGCACAGAAAGAAAAATGAAATAGAGCATAAGGTTTGTGAAACGACTATAAAAAATGATAAATACGAGGATATGCGTGTACGATTGTTGCAAGTTTCGAGGACCGAATTGTTGGTCACGCGACGCAACAAAGGACAGAACGAGGAATGCAAAAGTTTCCATTCGGTTGAGAAAGATTGAATGGCGCGGTCGCATAATTTTAGTCATAAACTCACGTAGCCACCGGTGAATATAGTGGGTCACTGGATCACACACGTTGGTCCGCGCGCATCCACGCACACAGGTGTATCCTCACGAGGGAATCCAGTAGCAGGATATGGAGAGAAACGGCGTTTGACCGGTCTTCAATCGTTCTGTCCATCTGTCGACTCTCGGAGGGCCACTGATACAGTCGCAAATCGACTTTCCTGTCATCGAATACCACAATTCGACCGATTCGTAAACTGGTTTACGAAAATTTCGAGCCACCGTCACGAGAACGTTCCCTCCTCGTACCATTATTTTTCACACCTTCGAGAACGATAACGTAATCGAGGTTGAACGAACAATTAATTTCAACCGAAGCTAAAAATTCGATCGAGATGAAGATTCTGGTTGGAGTGTGTTTCTTTTTGGAAAGGCGGCTTAGTCGAACTACCGTTTCTGGGAGACGTTCACCGTACACGATTTTAGATGTCCACGATACGAGCAAGAAACACGCGAGAAAGGAGAGTAAGGGAGATCGGAGAAAGAAGCATAAGAACTTTTACATTATTAAAGTAATTGCGACAACTGTTGAAAATTCAATGGCAAATAAAACAGGTGATTACTTTGTTCGTACAAACTGTGAGAAAGAAAAGAAAAATATCGAACATTGATGATACTTTGTGGATTTGTTACAGCGTATCGTTTATATTGCAAGAAGGGAAAGACGAGTAAAAGCATCGATTGTTTTATTCGTACAAATTGGAGAACATTATGAAAGCAAATTGATCATACATCCCTACTTACATGGAACAGTTAGCTGCAATTCAAAGCGTGTCCGATGCACTTGCAGGTACGAACAAACGCAGAATTGGGAATTCTTGTGAATTTCGTGGAAACCATGACTTTTCCCGGTTACGTTCCGCATTTCGAAGCAGCTGTTATCCATCAGAGCAAGGTAGGAGGCGACGTTTCGGCCTTCGATGATACGTTCGCCGGTTGCGAGTATAAATGAAGGACAATGACCTAATTGCGCGCAGAACACGCAGTGCTTCCTCAACGTCCAATCATCGCGCGCGTTGACTCGTCTTCGATTATTTGTGATCGTGACTTCCGGTACATATCCTTCTCTATTTTTCGCCTTTTTCTCTCTTTTTTTTTCTTCTCTTTCTTTCAGTGAAAACTCCAAGTTACAGGTGATAAATCAGAAAATTGCGATCTTGACACGTCGTTGAATCTCGTTCGTTGGAAGGCAACAGGATGAAGGTGAGTAAGAATGTTTCAAGTTCACGGTATTATGACAATTTACCTACCTGGTTCTTGATAAAACCTGTTGTGACACATTAGGTAGAGATTCGATCAGATTCTTTGGATGTTTTATTCAGAAAAGTTTTATTTTCGTTGGAAATGAAGTGTAGCTCATGTGCAACGTAGTTCGTTATCTTGATTCGATTTAATGGAGGATTTATTGAAACATGACATTGGTAATCCCTGTGATCAAATGATTATTTTACATTACCAGCTGTAAATCGTAGTTTTCTATTTATTACTTGATGTTTTTGTGGGAATCAATTTAAAGGCAATTTCTTCAGATTCTTGACGTATAGAATGTGCAAAATATTCAAAGTACTTCATATTTAATTCGTGTGACTGAAATAGTTTTCTATTTATTATTTAGAATTTCTCTGGAAATCAATTTAAAAATTTGTTCAGATTCTTGAAATATATAAACTACGAAATATTTAAAAAACTTCATATTTTTATTATTATTCTATTGTGAGCACTGTGTCTATCTTTCCTTTTATAATACAAGTGATAACACACACTTTCTACAAAACAAGCTTTAAACACTTTTCACGTACAAGGAGAACAGTGTATTATTGTGTTTATCGCTGAAATCGTTTTAATTGCACGTCTTCCTTAATCGTATTTCAGCATGTTCAATTTGTAACGTTGTTAAATTAGCTGGAACTACTTCCATTAGTACATAATTTTGCTAATTCCTCGGGTATTAGTTGTGCCACGGTATTCTTCACGTTGTACAACGACGGATAAGTATACAGGTGTATAGTTACGATTGAAAAATCAAGTTAATAGGCCTGTCTACCCAATATAGAGGCTAGTTCCGTTATATGACAAAAAAAGAATAGTCGGTCGATGCCTGATTATTATCATTAACGGGGAATAGCTACGCGTTTCTTCGTTCATCCACAAGAAAAACGCCTTTTTTAATCGAAAAACAGCTACCAGAAACCAGCAAAGCTCATTCACACATATATTATACAGACAAAAAGGAACGAATCAACAGTTACATTATACCAGCAATTTTGGATCGAATTAAACGAACACTCGATTACCATATACAAACCAGGAACACGTAGATAAAATTATTTATTGCTTACAAACTTCTTACAGAACTTCAATTTAACTCTTCCGTGACCGAATTATTTTTTTCCCGAAGAATTTCTTATTCGATCGTCCTGCCTGTAATGGGTACTAAATTGAGATCGATTTTTGTCCGACCACTCAAGTGGCACATACATATACGTTCCACTGGTCACGAAAGGGTTAAAGAGAAATCAGTCTAAAAAGAGACACGTTTACTCGAACAGAAGAGTAACGAAGCACTGCAGGTTGTTACCAAAAATACGTAAAAATGTCTTTTATAAAAGCATCGTCGATCATTCGTGAAATGTATCCATCGTAGGTATTACACTTCCGTGCTCGTTCCTCATTTGTCAAGCAACGAGATAAATCAGTCAAAAACGCAGGAGAGCTGTGTTTGTGTGCATGTAGGAACGAAACCGGAGAATCACGGGGGGGCAATGTTCGACTTTTCGGGCCGAAACTCTTCATCCCATAATTGGCTATCGTGTTTTTCGAAGGATATAAGCTTGAAACACGGAGGAACGGGAAATTGAGCGAAAACGAAGCGGCGTTTAATGATTCGCGATGCAAAAGGTTGCATCCACGGTTACCATTTCTAATCCATAGCAGCCGGACCATCATTTCCACGCTCGACTATTTTTCTTTCGCGACCTCGCTCCTCTCCTGGCTTCTTACTACCCTCGCTTTTCCTGCACCGATGTGGCACACCGTCCCACTTTGTCCGCTAACAACTCGCGGCACTTCTCTCTTCGGTTTCATTGCCTCTGCCAGCGTTTCTCAAGCAACACGGCGCGATCGTTTAACGCAGCAATGCCCCCCGCCATTGCCACGGCCATTGTTGCGCTCGTTGAAATCACTGGTTGATATATGTGTACATAATAGGCCGTGCGTCGCGTTGAATACGAAATTATGTCTTTCCTCGCGGACAATGAGAGTTTTATTGCTGTCGATTGTTAGATCATAAATGGAACGCTTGTTTTCTTTGTTTGCTGGGGTCAATTTTGCTTTCGAGCTTGGTGATAACATAGATTCGATTTTATGGAGAATGTTGGAACGAATGGGAAAGGTATATGAATGGTAATGAATAATTAATTCTGAATCGAGTTATATTTTGCAAATTGAATTTTATTGAAGTAAACAGTGTACATGAGTCCTTTATCGTTTGGAAAATTGAAGTATTTTAATAGTACAATGTTTGAAGAATAAAATATCTTTTAACGCATTATTCGATGGAATTTGAGAATCACTGGCTTATATTACATCGTACTTTACACGTGCTCCATAGCCGCAAAGGACGAAACTAAGTGCACATGTCGATATGTGAATACCGTAAGACAGGTCTGAATTTCCGGTTTCGGTTTGTCCGCGTTTCCGATCGTTATGAATCCTTCAGATATTCGCTCGTTCGAAAATATCAATTTCTTTATATCGATCGCTGAAACATTCGTTTAAAAAGTTCACGCAAATAAAAGTACAATTAAATATAGAATTTCACAAGAAACTGTGAATTTTAGCGTCGAAGTAATCTCCTTTGGAGAAGTATATAGCGTATAACGATAAATATAGACAGGAGACCCACTGACCGCTTACGATCACAATAATTGGCAATGACCCAACTTCCAATTTCTGTTTCTCACGAATAATGGTAGACCAACGGACACGCTCTATTAACCAAATTTCAGACGACAAATTGGGTCTGTTGGCTGTTGGTCGCGTGTGTTTGCCTTGTCGACGCCAGGTACAAGATCAGAAGACCCCCGTTACCTCCGCCACAGCCGCCGAAACTGATGTACAAGAAGTCCTGGCCGATATCCCATAGAATCTCAATGGGGAATACTGTGCACGTAAATGGAAACTTCCCGCCGAAACGAATGCCACATAAACCACCACCGAATTACAGGTGAATCATTGAAGCATCATCGGAACAGCCTCGACGTTTTTTTCATCGATCGCATCAATTGTTTCGGTTACTTTTTTTTTTTTTGTTTCCCTTTCAGAATTCGACGACCACCGATGTTCAACGTACCACCGACCATTTGGAAGAATCCGATGCCAATAAGAGCTTTTATAAACAATCACGCGGTTCTGCCGCAACGTCCACCCGTTAAAGAGTTCCATTCTGTGAATAAAATGCCAGAATACAGTCCAGAGTATAGACCGGAAGCCGCTGTTCTACCACCGACACACAGGGGTGGCGTCGACGACGACAAAGGACCGATACATACAATTCCAGCGCCTAATCTCAGCCCTATGGACAAGCCTTTCAACGGCGAGGCGAATACAGAAGAAACCTCTCAGCGTCAGCAGACAACCGATGCCACTTATAAAGTGAATCTACACGGTTAGTTGTTTATCTTCTGGTCATTGATTCTGGGTAATTAAACCCTTCGATTAGACGGGTTGCTTTCAGTGCGTGAGTCTGAAAGACAAGATTTTTATATGGTCTTTCAGTGGTGTAAAAAGGACCTTATATACTTCGTTTTAATTGAACCATTCTAAACCACAACTTTTCAAGTACCAAAATGTAATATTTTCAGAAGTGAGAAATGAGGAGATCTATTGAATTTAACTATCGTACAATTATCGTAATTCCATTTGCCAAAATTTCTTATTTCTTCAATTTTCTTCTCCACAGGTGGGTTGCTACCAAACTTTGATCTAGCTGCAATCAGTACCAGCTTACCTCCACAGAAGCCAGTAACAAGTCCCACACCAACTCAGCATCAATACGAAGTAACCGAAAGCAACGATATCGGTCAGAAAGAGTATCAAACTGTTCTACCTACGTTCTTGCCACCAGAATTTGCGACGCTTTCGACGTTAGTGAATCCCGACTTGCAGTCGAACGACGTCTATCTAAACACTCATCCAGGATCAAACATGGGACTAATAGGAACTAACATTCAACTTGGACAGCCTCATCTACCAATGCAAACGAATCTTCACAGTTCTTTGCACGTCGGTTTCCCCGGTACCGCTGGTCAAACTCCTTACATTATAAATCAACAGATACCCGACCTCCATGTTGGTCATCCGGCTCCAGCTGGTCCTCCGCTTTCAGCCACGCAACTGTACGATCTCCTGAACAGTTTCCCTCAAAAAATGCCGGAACAGTATCAGACAGGTAAATCTATCGAACTCAAGATTTCTCTTCTTCGATTCGTCTTCAATATCCACCTCTTTTTCTTTCTGTATCTTCGTTCGTAGGATTTAAACAGCGGAGATACACAGCATAGTTTAACACGCATTGCACACGCATAGGCGGATTAAGTAGATTAGAATATTACGAGAGAAAGTGCTCGATCTTTTCCTGTAACGCGAGATTAAGAAGTATCTGGCGTGTTGCACGAGCGTTAACTCGCGAGAGATGAAACGTTTATTATCGATGTGGAACATCGATCCGGTTGAGTGGTGGCGTTTGTTGAATCAACGAGGATGAATTGAAATTGTTTCTCGATTCCAGGTCAACAGCCGCAACTTCAGCAACACATTCTTCAGCAGCAACTCGGTCAATTCTTCCAGCCCACCGGAGTGACTGGTTTCTCTCAGCCCCAGATGCAATCGTTCAATTACGACGAGCAGGACAACAAGGAGCAGCAACAGCAACACCTTCTGTACAATCAGGACTACGTTGCTGGCAGGGTGAATACAAATTACAACGTGGGACCAGAGACTTCGATGGACGAGCAGGAAAATGAGAATCTGCAGCAGAACGAAGACCTCGCTTACATCAGCGACGGAAATGAGCAATTGGAGAACAACATCGATTACGAGGAAACGAACAGTCAGAAGGGTCAGACGACGTATTTCAACAAAGTGGCCAACAACGATGGTATATCCACGCAATTCTATACTACACTGCCTAATCGTGAAGCTGCTGAGAAATTGGCAGCTCTAGCAGCCGCTGGGAATGTGAACAGCCAATTGATAGGACAATTAAGAAAGCAACAACAGCAGCAGCAGCAGCAGCAGCAGCAGCAACAGGAGACTGTACAAAGTGAAGAAAATATGCCACCTAATCATAAGAATGAAGAGTACAAGGCAAACGAGCAAATTAACGAGGATGGACGTTACGATCAGAATTATTATCAGAATCGACAAAAACAACGGCTCGGTCAACAAGAGCATGAACAACAATTGCAGCAGTACGAGGAGCAAAGGAAGGAGTACGATAGGCAGCAGCAACAGCATCGTCAGCGACAAGGTGCGTACAGCAACAAACGACCATTGAGAATTATGGTGCCAGACGAGAATGATTATAGCAACAACGAGCAACAACAACAACACGAGGAAGCGAAGGAAAATGTAGAAGTTGAATACGAGTATGAGAACGACGAAGGTGATATTGGTAATTCGCAGCCTGACACGTCCTACGATCAGTCGAATGCCGAATTTGGATCACGCTTGAACCCCAAGACTGCAGTATAAAATTCTCATTATGGAATACTTTGTACATACCTTTTGACGTGAATATTTATTACAATCTTATTTAACGGTTAGCTTTGTTCTTACGAGGGTTTCTGTGTAACTTACCCGACGATGAGTAAGGTTTTTTTTCTAAAATGGGAAAAGTTTATGTTTTTGCAAGGTATGTACGTTGACGAAACGTGTCACTTGAGCAATTTGTCGCAGTGGAATTTCTGTTAAATTTTCTTTCTAATCGACGATACGAATTGAAAGCAGCCACGTGGAAGACATAGTAATTTATTTAATTTATTGCTAGATAAGTCTGTTGATGTATTTATAAATGATATGTAAAATGATGGACAGATACCGCCATTGATTTACAGAATTTGCTTTTTTATTTCAATCATTGCGCATCATCAATTTGAATTACGTTTATATATATGTACATATGTATCATTGAGGTAATCTATTCATATGGTACAAGAGCCATTCTGGATACAAACAAAAATTCACGGAGATTCTATTTTTCAAGCATCGTTTCACCTCGTTTCTCTCTCTCTCTCTCTCTTTTTTTTGTTTACAAAAACAGCCGTGCAGTAAAAAATGTCTTACAGGAGGTGTACAATCGGAGTTGTTGATATTATCATAACACTTACGAGAAGGGAAGTGGGATCTTGAAAAAACAAATCTCGCAAGAATGAAAATAAGGGTATTTAAGCAATATAGTGCTTACATATTCACAAAATTTGAAATGTAAACTGACAAGAAATTATGGAAAAAAATACTACTATGAACGATCCATAAACCATGGCTTCCCGTCATTTGTAAGTCGTTTCGTGAGGATATCGCAGCCAGTTTCGGTAACTAATAGAGTGTGCTCAAATTGTGCTGACCATTGACCATCTGCGGTAACTGCAGTCCAAGTATCAGGCCACATCTCGTCTCTCCATGTACCTTGAGATATCATCGGCTCTATAGTGAAACAATGCCCTGGTTTCATAACACCTACAGCCTTGTTTTCTGAAAATAATGTAAACAAATGAAGTCAAAGCAATCGTCTTAATAGAACGATCACGAGTAAGATATTTACTGGCATAATGAGGCACACTTGGTGCAGTGTGGAATAAACGGTGAATTCCATGACCGCAATAACTGCGTACTACGCTAAATCCATGCGCTTGTGCATGCTTTTGAATAACATTTCCAATTTCCCTATATTTCTCCCCGGGTCGTACGATGTCTATAGCTTTTGATAAACACTCGTATGTAACTTCAACTAATTTTCTTACTTCTGGTTTCACATTACCGACTAGAAACGTTTCGTTTAAGTCGCCGTGAAACCCATTATGATATACAGTCACGTCAACTATAGCAAATAAGAATCATGAAGTTACTCTGCTTATATTGAACCTATATTTATAAAAATGCAATATATACCATTACAAATATCTCCATCCTGGAGTGGCCTAGTATCAGGAATTCCATGGCAAATTACTTCATTAACTGAAGTGCAACAACTAGCTGGAAATTGATAGTAATTCAGTGGAGATGGATAACACTCTCTTTCAATACAAGCCTCATGAACTGCTTTATCTATCTCAGCTGTTGTAACACCAACATCACAGGTACGTGCAGCCTCATCCAAAACTTCTCTTCCAAGCTGAAGAGTAATTGGGAGTAATTATGATTTATATTTTTCTTCTTCTATAAGTATAAAAAGTTCAGAAAATTTATTATTAGTGTACAATTCTGATTAGTGTTATACCTTACAAGCTACTCGCATGCCCTCAATTTCTTCATCATCCAGAACTTTTATTTGAGCAGAACCTCGTACTGCTTGTTCACTTAGAGACATACCAGTTGGATGTGTAGCATACTCTGGACGTTTGATATGTTCCGGTACTTCCCGGAGAGGTTCCTTCTTGTAAGGACGTAATTTACCAGTGTAATGGTAAGAAGGCCACGGGTTATATTCATTGGAAGATTTGTCTCCACCTGTTCCCTCTGATAAGAATAAAATTTTGCAAATTGTTTCATAAGAAAATATCAGAACACATACTTAATCAAATTTACAGTTCTAATCATACATATAAATTTATTTTACATTAATATCGATACATTTTACATCATTCTTAATTTACAAACTCACTTGCTATTTGATGAATAACTTTATGTGTTTTCCAGCTTCGTTTAAAACAATCCTGAAACGAAATGTGGACACGTTCAAAGTAGCGAAAAATGTCGCAACAAGTAAAAAAATGTAAAGTAAAGGATAAAGAAAAAAGCTTCGTCAATTTATTTTACAAAAAATATGGTTTTTTTACGTTCTCTTGCGAACGCTCGTGCACGTATAACATTCGTTTATCAATAACAGTGATTGTTGACCATGTTACATTGCGGTAGTACGAAATATAAGGAAAATATGATTAAGGTGTAAAATTCAAATTATTATTAATTAATGTCACACAATACAAATTTAAATATCAAGCATATTTATCTCGTGAGCTAACCTAAAAGTATACAGGGTGTTACCTGAGTACAGAAATACGAGCCCTGTATTCCAATTTTCAGGCAAGTTGGGCACTGGAGGCTGGCCATAGTTTTGCAGCCCGGTGTTTCGCACATACCAAAAGCGAGTGCCATTTTCGTGGAACTTTTCTCCGGAATCTCTGTGACGTGTGACTCGACGAACGAGGCACAAACGGGAAGAAGTAATTCGAGACGATCCTGTACTGTTTTACCGATGGATTTGGTCTTTAGTTCGTCATGGACGATGAAAATTCTAATGCCGCAGAATACACCTCACATCTTACGCAGTCTCGTAACTTAGAAACTGAATTATCGATGTGGGTAAAAATTGCA
>NW_017100529.1:892244-895857 GCF_001263275.1 Habropoda laboriosa
AAAGATCGAAAGTGAGGTGTGCTAGTGAAGTTTCAAATTTAAAACATCTTTTTCTTAACGGTTTAACAATTGAATCGACGTTACAGTTGAACGAAGATGTATAAATAATAAAGAGGAATCAGAAATGCATTCTGGGTACGTATTTGAATTGCAATACTGCTACGAATGGCGCATTTCCGTTTTCTTAAAAGTTGAATCACGTTAAAGCTAGTGAAAACAGTTGCAACGCAATACATTACGAAATTTTATCGTTCTACTTCAGTGAATTTTAATTAATAGTAATATTGACGTTGCGTCGCAGTATCCATTTAATAATTAACAAACACAGTTTTAATTACAGATTTTTCTCGAAAAACAATTTAACCATGCAAGAACTTTACGACAATCACCATAATTTCTACCACACTCTTCGCTGTAAATTTCTCATCTACCACAGCGTGAATAAAAATTCGACGGAGATAGATCGTGTGATCTGCAGTTGGTGAGTCTTTCATTTCTCAATGATTTCTTTCGATGGTAATTTTGGCGGGAAGTGCATAGTAGAAATACCAACCTATGAGTGTGACCTTATTTCAAGTGCACACAGCACGTGAAACGTACCACAAGCATTCTTTGTATCCCAATTTCGTATTTACAAGCGATTGAGGTTGTACAAAGGTATTTATCGTTCGCTCGACGAGCAATAAGATAGTCGATGAATAGGGCCGTGTATGCAACACGCTCGATTTCTCTTCCTTTTTGCGCGCGCAGCATAGTATTATACTTCTGCGAAATCAGACAAGGTGCGTCTGCGGTCGGAATTTCGAGGCAAAAAAGTTAACCATTTCTTTTTTGTTTTTTTCTCGAATTCAGTATAGTTTATGGCGCTCCATAAGGATTCACTGTAACGAATACGTAAAAACGTTCGCCCCCATATCGAATTTGCACGAAATCGAATCTACAAGGTGTCTCGAAATTCACTCACCGATGTCAATATATCTTTATTTACGAAAACGTTTTATTTTCACCTCTTTATTAACACAATTTAAGTAGTAGATTCTAAAACATAAAAAAACACGTTATACCTACATATTTTTAATTAATAATAAGCAATAATTTTAACATACAAGTTGAGTATTTTTTTTTTACATGTTCACATCTCGAAGAAACTGTCACGAGTCGCAGAGTCTCGACTGAGCCAATATAATTTCACTTGAAACCGAAATATAATCCGATCATTCTAGCAATCATTAAAAGACAGAAAATTGTCTACCTTTATCTACAACGGATCCACGGAAGAAGCAATCATTCGCGATACACGCTTCTCTATCCAAGTACATCGTTACGCGGCTCCACGTTCCATTACCAGAAAATATTCAACCGGAATGATCGATCTGAATATCCTCTTGTAAGTTCGCGAAGCGACCGGTAATACCGGAGGTATACTTCCGCGTCGCTGGTAAGATAATCTGCTCCCCACGTCAGTGTCCTTCAACCTCGCTTTCCATTCGAAAATCTCACCGAACCATTTCTACATTCACCGAGAGAAAAACTTTGCGAAAAACTCTCTCAAAAAAAGAAGAAAAAGGAGAAACACGAATAAATCACAACAGATCGAAATACTCTTCTATATTTCCCTTCTATTTCACTTCAAATTGATCCAAATCGCGAGAAACGTCAGAGGCATCGACAGCAGCGTAGAATTCGAAATAAAAAATTGAAGAACACTGTCGTACGAACCCAAGGTGCTCGTGTCTACCGAGTCAGACGTCGCGTTTTCGAATATTAAATCTATGCGGAGACCGACGATATCGTTAGAGGCCGCAAATGATGTTTAGTCCCTTCGAAATCCTCGTGGTTCTTTCTTCTTCCGCGGTATCGGCGAAACCAGTCCGTCTAACGAGAGAGACGCAGTCTGAAGAGATGAAAGCTTCGACGCGCATCTAATCGGCTTCATTATGCGCGCAGTAAAGAGTGCATGTTAACGCTGATTAATTACTCGTTGGCAGCTCGTTTAAACGAGCACACGCGCTGCTTTTTCGTTCTCCGTTCTCCGTAGCAAGGTTTCTCTCTCTTCTTCCGTGGCTGCCACGCGGCCGCCCCTTTCGCCATTTCTGCCTTTTCTTCCGTTTCTATTTTCACCGCGTCGCGAACTTCTCCCGAACAAACCGATCTCCGCCTCGTACATTCTCGTGTATACACATATCCTTCGTATTTCTCCCGTGTACAACCTTCGAGGACGTATTTTGTTTTGGTTGCCCACCGATCGACAGTCAGTTGTGCAAAATCGTTCGTTCGACGAGGTCGAAGGAAAGGTTCGTAGTGAAAAACATCATGACTGAAACTTTGGCAAGAGAAAGAAATTATATACGACAATTACAGAGTTTAATAAACATATGCTGTTCGTTCGAATTAGATCCAATTAACAACACGGAAACAGAAATTCCTTTGTGATGATCATCAAGCGTGGAGATTCGATATATATATATATATACTTTAATTGAAGTCCGTCCGTGGCGTATTCCAATTGCATTCGATAGGAAAAGTAACACGCGCTTCTAATTACGTTTCCATGACGTACAACAACTAACGAACGTTCTGATGACTAGTCTGACACAATTTCCAAGCACAAAGCGATGAAAAATCGTCTATCTCTATTTTACACGTTTTCCGTACAAAATAAAACGTCTTACGAGAAAACACCATGGTTGAGAGTTCACCTGAAACGAACTTTCCCGCTTAACTTCCAACTAAAATCATCAACAGGGAAAATCTGAGTCGAGAGGTAAATTCACTCGGTCAACAAATTCGCTTAATCAAACACCAAGGCAATAACGAAATCTCCTCAATTAACAATTCAATTATCAACTCTCCTCCTTCACGCGGAACTATCATCCAAACAGCCATTACGCGAGCAACTTCCCACCTAAGAACCAATCGACCGGATGCACTTATGCCTAATTTACTGCACGAATTACAAACGGTATCTCGCTGGCGCACTAGTGAATCTTCTTCCGTTTGACCAATGTGCCGTAGTGAAAAACCTTCAACGAGGCCGATAGCGTTCGATCGTTCGTGTCCAGAATCCTTAAATGATATCCCCGCTAGTCGAACCTTACAGCCTCGATCGAAGGGGACAAGGAATCAGGCAAGAAGAGGGACGAGGTGTAGGGTTAGTGGGTGGGCTTAAACTCTACGATTTTAATTAATGTCGCTTGCTCGCCGACGATCCACTTTACAACGGCACCCCTCTATCGCAACGCGGGATCTTTCAATCGCGCGGAAACTTTCCACGTTAATTATTTCACCGTCGAAGCCGGTGTGTGCAAGGGCACGACGAACGGGGCAAACCGGTGTGTGGAAGCAAGGAGGAGTAGGTGGGACTTTCGGAGTTTTCTGTGTTCTGCAACGAGCGCAGGAAAATTAGAAACTGAACGCTCGGAACGAAGAAGAGCACGCGCGAGCGGAAAAGTTTCCGGCGTGGTTCAACGGCGATACTCCGCTGCTTGCTGGTCGCTGTACGAATTTTCGGAAAGCTTCGAAACGACCGCGAAAAGGCGTCGTTTTTGCCCACGTTGGAACGTCCTGAAGGAATAAATTTAAAAGGTTCTCCGCTCCTCTCACCGTACGGTTT
>NW_017100529.1:895984-911438 GCF_001263275.1 Habropoda laboriosa
GTTTCCGTTCCCGGCCGGAGAAACGACCGGTCCGAACGAAATCGTGGAAACAGAGGGTAGGTAGCAGGCGTTTAAAATATTTCACGCTAATTGTAGGAAACTTTGCACTCGTACGCGGAGAGGATCGTTGTGTAAGAGATAGGGACCAACGTGGAGAGATCTGCCACGATGTTCGTTCAAACGGGTGTAATTTTATGCAACTTTCTGTTCTATTTCGCGATTCTCGTGGCGTGATTGTGAATTGTGATTAATTGTTCTAACGTTCTGGTGGAATTTTAGTTTGATTTTTCGGTGTATTGTTCGAGGGTAGTTCGATGGAAATTCGTCGGTTATTGTTTAAACGTTATTGTGGAAGAAAATTGGGAGGATCGAGAGTCGAGTATGGAAATATTGAATGGTAAAAGTTTCAACGAGTATCGATGAAACTTTTATAAAAGGTTTCCACGGTTATTGTACCGCGAGATATGTTATTACCTTTATACTTGTACGTAACGCCTCGCGCGCACCTGTGGCCACGAACACCTTACTTATTGCTCCTAATATCTCCCTCCTTAATGATTTTAATTAAACGCCACTCGCGAATCTAATTGTTCGTTCAAACAGTTTATCTTGACTGTTTCCAGGTAATCTAGGGGAATTATTTTTAGTCGTTACTGTTGGGTAATTCGTGTTCGTCTACTTTCGTCACTTTCATTTGCTACGCTCACTTTCCTGCGTTAATTGATGTGTCAATGCAAATTAAGCTTTTCGTGCCCTTAACGAGAAATACCGAATTACTAAATATTCATTCTATATTATCGACAATGTTTTTATTATTCAATGTACTATTTAACGAAATAGGTTTTCGCACAAAAAGGCACACTACCACTTTCTGCTACCGTAACTTCCCCCAAATTCTACGTTAAAAAATACGTAAACATAATCGCTGGAGTAAAAATAGAACCATAAGTACGATTTTTCTCTGCTGCTAAATTCCTCTTATTTCCCCACGACGAGTGCCAACGAAAACATCGTTTCCCGAAGAAAAGCTCGTTCGTTTCTACTTACTCGCTAATCTCCACTCTCGCCTACGTGCAACATGCATACATGGTCAAAGCTACGTATGCACGTACATTCGGATCCTCGAATGTTCAGATGGCCCCGCAGCACTCTGCCACTAGTAGCTCATTTGTTTTCCATTGGTCCGTTCGTGTAAACGCGGACCTGGTTCGTTCGTTCGTGCGTGATGTTAACAGAGAATTCGGTTTTTCCCTCGTACCCTCAGAGATTATTCTCGTGGAGGGTTTCTGTGCAGCGTCGACATGCACTTACCCTCGGATAGACAGGCAGGGTTCCTAAAGGGTGATCCCATGACAGTAATCCGATACTTGACCGATACAGGTCGTTGCGTGGGATATGAAACACGTGTTTCCGTGGGTGACGGGCCCCGCCACTTTTGGAATATTTATCAATATATGCCCGAAACCGACGTCCGTTCTTTCTCTTGGAAATCGCGCGCCTTTCCGAGTAACCCCGTGGAACCTGTTCATTTAGAACTGCGTAAAGTTTCAAGGGTTGCGCGTGTGCGTGCGTGTGTTGGAAAGGATGTAACGTTGCTGCGGTTCTTCAGAGGCACCGTGGAAAATTGTTTCGCTAATAGGAAATGTAAATTTGTTGGGTATTCGTGACGAGGATTGGCAAGGGCGATCGATGAATTATAGATGGGGGTCGAGCGTGTTCAGGGGATATTCAAGGTGTTTGGTTTGCACCTGTTTGGATTAGTGCCGATTGACCAAATACTTGGAAATATATCCTTTGCTTTTAGACGGTTCGATGTATTCGGTGGTTGTATTAGATCTTGTTCTATCAATTCGAACTGTGTACGATTTTCATATGAAAAAGTGAAACCTACTTATTCAGACGCTCGAGACTTGTTTCGTTGGAAAGGTTAGATTATACATACTCGAAAGTAGAAAATGGATTCTAATCAAATTCAAGTGATTTTCTTTTACGAATTCGACCTGCGTCTGAATAATTAGAAATCCTTCGTATCACACGAGCCAGTATCGTTATTTCGAACTGTAACTACCTAAATTCCTTAATTACAAATATGCTATTAATAGACAAAACGTCGCCTTTCAATTCACTTCCCTTTTAGAGCACCGCTGTAAATAGAGTGCTCGATTACAACCCAGAATTCCCCCCGTAAAATTCGAAACTATCTGTATTTACCAGCGCGAAAAGCGCGCTCGTTAAAAAAGTACATAAATAAACACGCTCGTTAAAAACCACGATGAGAAGAAGGCAACAATATCTTCGAAAAACTCGATAGAAATATCCACATTTGCATAAAAATCGGTCGATTTACAAACTTCAAAGCAATCTTCGAACTTGATCGAAACTTTCACCCACTCTTCACCGACTCCGTACATCACGAACAACGTTCGCCTAACCTATAAAAAACCATTCCATCCTACTGGCGAGAATCAGTTCGCAGTTGGTTTAATTCGGAGGTGAATCGCGGCGCGACGCCAGACAAACGAGAGCGGCGGCACAAGTGTTTTTCGGAGGAGGATTCTTTAGGGTTCGCTGGTGGCCGAGCGACGGAAGCTCGGTCAGTGTCTCGGCCACCCTCGTGCCGTGCAGGTTTGCGAGGGAGGAGACTGCTTGTTCCCGGCATCCCCTCTAGATATACATACATATCCCCCTCCTCCTCTATCCCTCTCTCGACTTAATGCCAGTACGAGCGCGCGCTTTCGAACGACGCGTCGTGTCGGCCGCGAGGGACGATCAGTCTGTTCTCCACGTTCTCCACGCAAGGACGATCGCCGCCGGCAATCCGTCCTCTAATCTGTGACACGAACTTTGACCGCGCTCCCGCTTACTGCCCTTCCTCTCGCGATCGTCTCGCTTATCGCCTTCTCCTCGATGACGTGGTCTCGTCAAGTTCCTCGATCGGCGTCGTCGGCTGAACCTCAGTAGCGATTACGGTTTCGTCGCGTTCGTACATACGTTCCATCGTGTCACACACCTACACACACACATATACGCACGTTGATTTTTCTCGCGTTTCGTCTAAATCATCTACGATCTCTTAAGTTCTACCTTCATCTCACGTGTCTTATTTTTCTTCTCATTTCTACATCGTGTTACCTTGTACATTGTACACGTACAAGGGGGTGGTTTCTCCTCTCGTTTCGTCGAGATAAATCCTCTTTTTCATTATCTGTCGCCGTTGTTGTTTCATACCTGGACAAGATTTGTTCGATACAATAAGAGTTCTCGTCAATCGTGAAACAATAACACGGACATGTGATCGGTGTACATACCCTTACGAGAAAGTTTTTTTTCCCGCGTTTCCGTAGTGGTGGTTCTCGAGTTGTCAGTGGAGGGAGAGCCTGTACGAAGGTGAAACGAGAAGAGGGTGAAAGAGAAATAGTGGCAAATGCGTTGGTGTAGACGGTAGTACGACGTACTGGTCTTTTATGGCCTAGGTGGTACGAAAGGGGAGCCGTTCGTTGTCGTATCGGCCGAACCACGATATCATCGAGATGAGACTGCTGCCGTTGCTCTCGATCCTCTGTTTGGCGAGCCGGTCCGCCGATTGCCGGGCCGTCGACGCTGATTCCACGAAGGACGACAATGCTGCCGGTAGGCATAGGTGCAAATTCACCGCGGAAGTGCTGTTGAACACCAAGTTCCCGCACGGGATCAGCGACGACGTCGACGTGGACATCTGTAAGGCGGGTAAGCGTGGAAAACATTTTCTCGCCGATCTCACGAGCGTGTGACGTTTCCCTGAATGCAAATAAGAGAAACAGGGGTCTCGCGTATTTTTAATTTGGTATTTTGTTCTTTGGTTTTTGCTGTGGAGGGAAAGTTCATTTAGTGTGAATTTATCGAATACGATACAGGTAGGATTTGTGAATGTATATTTTGAATTTCGATGAATAGCAGAAGCGTCCCATAGAGCTTCGCAAGTGCAATTATGTAAAGCGTACGTCTCGCTCTGAAAATGGTAAAAATGTGTACGTTATCAGCAGCATATAGTGTGAGATAGCAAAGAAATTTTCATCTTTTTCCATTGGTTTCGTAATACGCGTTGCGAAACGGCTGGCAGTAGACGATATAATTACGAAGAAGCGTCGTTACGCTTGATACAAAATTTGCATGCTATTGCAACATATCGGTGATCACAACAAAGTGTGTCGCTCGAATATTCGTGGCGTATCGCGATGAACGATTAATAACGCGCGGTCTCGCCAATTTTACCCTCCAAACACCAAACACCAAAACTCACCTGAAATATTAAACAAATCCCAGCAATAAACATCTTCCTCCCGAAAGAAACCAGCCAAAAAGATCTTCAGATGACATAAAAGTTGATCAAAATTCTTCTCGATTAAATTTCCACGCATAGAAAGTTCAAAATAAAATTCACCCTAGCTCAAACTAGTAATTACAACTAAATCTGGGTGACCAAACAATTACTTAGTTTTTTTAAAAAAAAAGAGAACGTTCAATTCTAATTCAAACGAACGCCACAACACATTGTTCTTTCCGAACAGATTGTAAATACTTAAAAAAAATTCCCATATTTAAAAGAAAAAAAAAAGAAACTATCCATTGATCGTGAATCGACTCGATGAGCATTTCTCCTCGAAAAAAGAAGAAAAAAAAGAAGAAGCACCGACAGAGTATTGCCCGAAGAGGAACCCGGACAATTCAAACGAAGAAGCTCGCCTTTGTTCTTTCGTGGCTGGCAGTCGAGGCTCGATCGAGTTGGTCAAGTGAATCAAAGGCGAGCTACCGTTTATATTGTTGCGCACATTGATTCCATTTCCCTGCACGAGGTTTCGAATGAAAAGCGAGAAGCACAAGACGGAGGCGGGTATAGGAGGGGAGGCTAGAGAAACGAGTGGCCAGACCGATCTTTCGTGAGAGCATAAATTGGGCTCGGTGCTTTCCGAATTAACGAGACCTCGACCGTCTGAAGCATAAGGGACAAGCTCTAGATTGGCCCAATCGAGAGAAGGAGAGCGCGTATCGCTCCGAAAGGAGCCACTGACCGTTATTGAAGGACCTCGTCCAATAATCTTTCACTCTCTCAGGACCTTTAGGATGCTCATTGTGCCTAAGACTTGAGCATTCGACACACGAAGGGTCTACAGCTAGCCAGAGCATCGTTTGTTATACATATAGGGACGGCCGAGGAACGAACCCTTTATCCTTTTCGAGTGATTATCCTGGGCGTGCCTCCTGAGAGAAGCGCACACCACAGGGAGAGCTGCGAAACTGGAACGGTCGTGAACAGAATGGAAAACGACGCGATGATCCTTGGAGCAGGGTGTCGGCCTTCGAAAAAAAAGATATATAGATGCAGCCGAACAGTAAGTAGGTATAACAGAGAGAGAGAGAGAGCTAAGAGAACATTGTCCATCGAGTTTCACTTCGGTATCTAATCTTTATCTGCGGAGGAAAAAAAGGAAAGACGTGTTACTATATACTCAGGCATTATCGTTATTGTCAGCCGTGTGCTTGTTCAACGATTGTTGGTTTATCGTTGACACTGACCGACGTTTCTGTTTTTCGTGGGGCCACTGGCATGATTCCGATATCGGGCTAATTCGTTCACGAATAATAAGGATAATGATAATTGTTATTTTCCTAGTAATGATAAGTAACACGTTCACCGTTCGCTGAACCATGGTATAAACGAGGAATGTTACGAAGATAATTAAATTGACAGTGTTATTTAAAAAAGACGAGATAATTTGTCATTTTCTTTCACAATTAGGTTATTTTTGTAGTTGTACTACTTGTACGTATAACAAGTGTAACAAGACGTATCGAGAAACAGAGAAAGCAGAGGATGCGAAGTGGAATGGAGAAAAAGAGAGAGAGGAAAGAAAAATGGCAGGAGAGCTAGGTAACTTTTTTAATAGTTCCGAAACTACAGAGAGGAATTCGAAAAAGGAAAGCAACGTGTTCGACAGCTTACAAATCTTTCTTCGAAATAACTCAGAACGATACATACGCTTCTATTTTATAAATGGCGGGATTTTTCGTCGATCAAAATAGAGTGCATACCCTTGTATCGGTTCTCAAGTCTCACACAGAGAGTTTGCTTAATTCTTAATTGAGTTTGTAATCGATATGCGACGGAAGTTGAGAGTTCTCGAGGAAGCTTGATCAATATCGGTCGACAGGGCGGCTCGATTTTCTTTTCCATCCTCCACCACTTTGCAAAATTTCCATCCCCCGGCGGAAGAACCGCTTCCTCTCCTTCGTTCGGCGGATATTTTACAAGTTTCTTCGAAAACAGTTTCTTCTTCCATCCACCGGGATCTTTGTCGAAGCGTTTAACCGAGACTCGTTTATCCTTTAATCTGCCAGCAAATAAAATACCAGGCGGAACCTACCCAAATAACACGAATCAGTTCCATGTTGCGGAAAGTTAAACACCGATGAACATCGCGGGTTCAGAGTCGCGTCGAAAAAACGCAACGGAAACTACAACTTTTCAGCCGTGTTCCGCAAAAATACGCGAACTTGATCGAAGTGGGACGAACTTTCTTTCAGACCGGTATCTTACTGGGAAAACATTAATTTCCCAGTTTGCTCGGTTCCCTTCATCCCAGATTCCTCGAAGGGAACCCGCCACGAGTACTGCACAGGGTGTCTCCGAATTTTTAATGCAACTCGAAAAAGGGTTGAAAATATTTTAAGGAAAAAACATTGTTCAACCCTTTTCAGGGTTACTATCATTTTGGAGACACCCTGTGTACGAAGGTTAATAAAATTCGAATTAGGATCTTCCACTTTGGGGCACTCGAATTCTTGAAATTTGGCTTGCACCAAGGTGCCATGGATCTTTAGATTTCGATATCCATCGAATTAAGATTGAAACACCTTGTATACGAAGGTTAATAAAATTCTTTACAAAGACAAAATTTTTAAATTAGGATTTTCAACTTTGGGGCACTCGAATTCTTGAGATTTGGCTTGCACCAAGGTGCTATGGATCTTTAGATTTCGATATCCATCGAATTAAGATTGAAACGCTCTGTACACGAAGGTTAATAAAATTCATCGCCTAGACAAAATTTTTAAATTAAGATCTTCGCCTTGGGGCCACTCGAATTTTTAGAATTCGTCTTGCACCAAGAGCCAGGGATCCATAGATTTTGCAATCACGAGATTTTCGATTTAGAGATTACTCTACATTTTCCACTAATTTTTTTAATATCGATTCACCTCTTCTCGGGTTGTACTAACTATTCAGAGACACCCTGTATAACCAATCGACGAGATCCTCATGGTGTTCGCCATTGAGTACAAAGAGGAAGGGACGGCTGGTAATAAAGTGCTAGACGAATCGGCATCGATTATGTCCCTCGCTATTGCTAATTGCGGCTCGACGACGAACAAACGGTCGGCCTTCCGCTTTATCGTTTGCAAATTTGCTCGATGAACCCGCGAAAGAGATAGAATGGAAGTGAGAGGAGAGGTTGTATCAGGAAATGGAAGGGTTGGGGGAGAGGGAGAGCTTTGAATTATCCCTCTTTCACGGAAAGTTTCAGCAATTTAGATTAAGATCAAAAGGCAACCGGATAATACCTTGAATACCTACCGGCGATGGGACTGTTGCGAACAACTTGTTATGTCTAGCTTACACTTACCTTTCTTATGCGCCACCGGGAAAACAGCCTCTCGATTCGATTCTACGGATTCCTGGAGAAGGGAGGAAGGACTCGTCACGATGAGTCTGGTGGCTTTTCGCTTCGTTGTCCGCGGGTTAATTGCGTTTTCGCTGGCTATTGATGGTTTATAGACGATGGTGTCATTTCCTTTTTACGAACAGAAGAATAGTTTCGTGAATTCGTTATTTTCTTACGAATCATTTGTCTGGTAATGGAGAGGATTAGATTTTTTAGACATTTCTTAGACATTGGACATTTCTATGAAAAGAATTAATGGATTTCATTTTTTATATTCTTTTGTTTTTTAAATTGTTGGGTTAGGCTATTAACCGATTGGTATTCGGGAAGAAAAGAGATGTAAATAGCTACACTGTGGGTTTAAAAGTTTAAAATTAATAGACACTTTATTGCACGCATGAATTTTCAGAGAAGAATTGAAGATTTTGCTGTGAAAAGGAGGCAGCCCCATAATTTTCTGAGATTAAGTTATAGGTAGCATGTAAAAAGAAGTTCTGAACAGATC
This sequence comes from Habropoda laboriosa, assembly GCF_001263275.1. Lineage (NCBI taxonomy): Eukaryota > Metazoa > Arthropoda > Insecta > Hymenoptera > Apidae > Habropoda > Habropoda laboriosa. The sequence goes on from NW_017100529.1 coordinate 904,190, forward strand.
GATGCAAGAAAGAAGCAGATCCGATAATCCAATCCCAAGTTATAAGGATGCACCCTATCTCTTTTCCCCTAATTACTCCTCTAATATTTTTTTTTAAATTGTGTAGATTTCAGGTCAAATTTATATCAACCCTATTTTTATTACTTTTCCAAAAATTAGTACATTTCTCGTAACAAAGTCTTCAAATGAACGTTTATAAACGAACCGAAGGAATTTCGTATTACCGGAACGTACCGCGAAACAAAGTAGAGAAAATTGCTAGGAAAGGAATTACGTGGAAAACTTGCAAGAGATTCGATGTTGGTATAATCGAACAAATGCCTCGAAACTTTTGACGGCTGGTATAGGTAGTTGTTACATTTCCGTTACGAAGTACGTAGAAACACGCTTGTTTCACGTACGATCGGAAACTTTGTCAAGAAACGATCGTAAACGCGAGAAAAATAGAGAAACCGATCATTTTCCTCTACCACTATATTACGTTACAGACTCCCATAATCAAACCGTAAACCGCATACAAGTTTCTCCCTTTTTCTTTCACAAATTTCGCACGTAATGTTAACATTTTAAAGATCATCGTACACGTAACTCTTTACCCAGACCTGCAAACGCACCTTTACTCTTTCCTTTGTTTCTTTCCTCGAACACGCACGGTTCACGCCGGTTTGATACCGGTGCTAGAAAGAGAAAACTGTGGACAATGTGGGGAATTATTATAATCGCGGCACGTTACGAACGATAGTATCCATTGATTTTCAAGTGTATAATCAACCACAAGTTGAACGCATTTAACCCCTTAACTTGCACGCTCGAGTTAATTCGAGCGCGCTAAACAGGCCAAACTGTGCACACTCGAGATAATTCGAGCGGCGTTGTATTTGATGCTGCTATAATTTTTCACACTCGAATATATTCGAGAATTGAAAATAACAATGTGAAAGCTAAGAAAAAGAATCGTGTTATTGATATTTATCATTTACATAGGATTGTAAGCTATAATACTTATTTATTCGAAAATAAAATATAGCCTTTTTCCATGGAACAAAAGCGCAGTATATCGAAATTGTCCACTAAAAGAAAAGTTGAATCAGGAGTGATAAGATAAGTATTGTACAGTGCTTATGGTTACCGCGGGTGTGCAAGCGTTAATGGAAGTTCGCGTAACGATAGGAAATTAATAACGCAAGGAGAAACGTCGGACGCGTTGAGAGATAAAGAGGATGGAATTTCGGGAGAACATCACGCGTGAATATAAAAGTCGGGAAATTTTCACGCTCGTGTTTGCACAGGTGACTTTTCTTCACCGTCGTTCACCGGGCCGGAATTTTTTTCTTCTCATCAAACTCCAACCGGGTGGCCATTATGGAGGCAATTATCAGCGCGACTGACTTTTTCCCATCTCGATTCAGGTGGAACTTCCATGAAATTACCAGACCGCCGAGAAATGGGAGATTTTATTTCCCCATATCCATCTTTTTTCCAGCAGTTTTTATCTCTTCTTCCATCTTCGATATCTTCTTCTTGCGTCGACGAAAGATTTCGCGCGATTTTCCCCGTTCGTTTCTCTCCTCTTGTTCCACCCTTGTGATCGATTTAACAAGACGAAAAAAAACGAAGACGAGTAGTGGAGTAGCGCAACAATGTTTACGCGGAGAAAGAAGAGAAGAGACTGCCTTAGAAAGCGTCGGAGACGTCGGTCGCGGGTGCTTATTAGCGACGATGTTGCGTTATTATTTTTTCCCGCTCTATTAAAGACCGTGAAACTGGAGGAATTTACACGCGCCGCGACCCTAATGGCTGTTTTAAATATATGGAAAAAGTAATTGCGCCCAATTAATAGCAGCTCGGTTATCTCTAGGTGAAATTTGATCTAAATTTAAGCGAATTTACAAGGAGAAGGTAGTACGAAAATTATTCCGCTGGAAGATTGTCCGTGGCAACTTTTACCCGTTTAATAGCCGCCGGTGGAGTCATTTCGGTTGTGGCCACAATTACCGTGCAATTATCAATTAGAATAACCGCACTAATAGTAAATCATCCTGACGCAATCATTAATTATACAGGAAATTTCCTACGCTTTTTTCTTCCAGGTTGCTTTACAATTAAAATCTCCGTCGGGCTTGTGCTCGGTTGCGTGGCGTGCTTATTACAAAATATGCAGGCGCGACTCCCAAGAGACTCTCCGTGAGCTCATTGGCTGGAAAAATGCGCGTGCAAATGACAGGGAAACACTTTCTGTTATCTATGTAGTCCTTTACGCGCTGTATCTCTTCTGTAAACACCTATCGCGGAAAAATAAAATTTGCCGAATGGCGATCGTGAAACTGTTCGTTTCCAAACTGTTTGTAAAAGCGTGGCAGTGAAATAACATTAAACTTCATGCCTCTCGTTATTTACACTTGGATTGTTTTTCATATTGTGATACGATGGTATTAGAATTGTTTACATTGCCTCGCTTCGATGGTCATTCAAAACTCGTACCTCTAACTACAGGGTAAATAACACGAAAGAACATGGAGATAGAGAAAACTAATGTTTACATTTCTCCGAGAAAAGTGACTATGCCTAATTAATAGAAAAATCATTTCTCTACTGCAATAAGGAATCAAAAGTGCATTTAATCACGAAGCAACTACCACAGAATAACTCGGGGGAAACTAAAGAAAATGCACAACAAAATTATATCACCGATAAAAATTCAGCACTATCAAAGTCCATTAAAAAAAATTTAACATGTAAATTCTTCGCGAGAAAACTATGTACCTACCTCTTTTCGCTGAATCATAAGCAACATCGGTTTCTCCGGTACAATAAATATTCAGTGTCCATATATTAAACTACAAATTAACTCTCGTAGAAAAGAAAGAGAAACGAATCTCGAGTGGAGAAAATGTGATCGAGGAATTGATTAAAAAAAAAGAAAAGAAAAAGAAAAAAGAAGTCGAAAGGAGGGAAGAGGAAAAGTATCAGTGGCAACGAAAAGTCCCGCGAAGCGTGGTCGACGAGGAGGCCTAGCCGCAATTGGGACATGAAAAGGAGGTTCGTCGAGCGTGCATCAGTCGCGTGCGCTATAATGCATCTGGCTGCACGCGAGCTCGACGATACTCGAGCGGTCAGTCTTTTCATCGGGCCGAGTCTAAAGCACGCAGAACGGTACCTCGTGCTTTTTGCTCGTTAGAGCTCGGGACGATCTTCGCCGGCGTACCGAGCTGGATCTTACGTGGACGAGGATTTTCCAGATCGATCTTTCTCTCTCTCTCTCTCTCTCACTCACTCTATTTCCTTCTTTCGTTCTTTCCGCGTTCACAGTTCCCTCTGATCGTCGATAACAGGAAGAAAGAACGGAAGGAAAGAAGGGTAAGGGGAAAGTTGTGAAAGTTCTCCCTTTACCGAAATGCGAAATCTACCGGTTTACCGAACAGAGATATAGATCTGGAGATATATAAATATCGATTTATACAGAACCCGCGTGGCCGTGTATACGTATCAGGGAAGGACCGGCTTCTCAACGAGGCGCGCGGTGGAAAAGATAGAATTGAAAGCTGTACTTGGAGGGTTTCGCGTGTTTCAAAGGATTTCACGGTACGTCGGTCTATCAGCTGTTTATTGTGGATTACACGCGATTGCTACGTCGTTTTAGCCACGCTACCCGGTGCTTTGTTTTCCGCCGGGAAAATTGATCTATCGCGGACACAGCGCGGGAGATCCGCGCTTCTGTAGCTTCCGGGAGAGATCTCGGAATGTGGCGTTGAACATCGAGTTGCGAGAGATACAGCAGGTGATCTCTTATTTAGGTTCACAGTGTCACTCGCCGATAATGCAGTTCTCGAAAAAATATATTACACGTATCTCTTTTTATCGGCCGTTGTTCCTGTTGAGGGGATGAAAACAGCCCTCAAAGATAAGGCATTAGGACCTATTAGAGTTAGAGGAATTGTTTAAATGTAGAGAGTCTTTAAAAACATCCATTTGTTTAAATAATGTCTTAAAAATTCGTACTTTGTTGGTAATTGCTAATTATCGCATGCGAAATTGAGGGATGAAACGGCGTTTAGAGGACGAAGATCATCTGCATGAAATTCAAACGGTTCGCAGTTTATGCTTTAAAGGAGGTATGAATTTTAAAGACTTGTACAACGAAGAAATTATTATTAATTTCATAAACGACGAAGAGAGAAATTGCAGGAAGAAATGCTCGCTTCGTTAAGGCTTTTTCTTTCGTTTAGTTAGAGACGAAGAAATAATTCAGGCAAAAAGAGAGACCTCTCTGGTGACACTGTTGAATGAAAGTATAACGTATTTTTGTCTTTTGTTTATGACAATTGTAGTCGTAGAAGGAAGTATTTTACGCAAACAGACTTCTTCGTCGTCGCTGTTTAAAATTAAAGTGGTACAAACAAGTAGTCGGTCACTGTCGGTAGAGACAATTCGTGATTCAACACATAGAACGAGAATTTGCACGAAAGAAAAATAAGGGGAAGTTTTTATCTTTTTCAATTTTTCAAAAGTTTCCCTCCTCAAGTTAGAGAAACTCTTTAATATCAACGTTTATTCCCCTCGAACTGATGTAAAACACTATCCAGCAATTATTGCGACGCTAGAAGCACGAACTTCTCTCTGATTTTTACACGAGTCTCGTTTCTTCGCGGTGAAAAAGAATTCCTCCTTCAGAAGGGAGGGTTTTTCAACGGTGCCGAGCCGGTTACGACGGTCATTACGCGATGAATTTTAATGCATTTTAGCATTCTCGACATTTCCTATGACAGCTTGAAAGTTCCGCCAACTGCCCCTAACGGATGGACGTACTTTTTTCTTTCTCTCTCTCTCTCTCCTCTCCTCATCCTACTATTCCTTTTCTTCTCTCCTCTGCCCACGTCCTCTATTCAACGGGTCTCACTTTGTTTTTCGTTAAACTTTTATCTCCGCGAAACATGCGGTCAGGTTTTCCGTGTCTCCCACACCACGACTGTTTCTACGACGATTCACTCTTACGCCTCTGTTGCATTGTTTTCCCGTAAATCGACTGAATAGTGTATAATTCGTAGAGCCGGGCGAAAATGTCAGAGGTGGAGGATATTTTCGTCTCCATTCCGTAGGATTTTCTGGGGGAATAAACCGAATGGATTTTAAATATCACCTTGGTTACTTTAGAATTCTTTTTACAATCCTTTAACCCTTTTGGTGGACGAATTATTTCTTTTTAGAATTTCTCATTTATCTACGGATTATCGCATCTGTAATGGACACTAAATTGAGACCAATTTTTAATCGAGTGCTTAAGCGAGGCGTATGAGTCTCACTGGTCGTACAAGGGTTAAGCGTAAATGTCAATCTAGTCCTACGCTTTTGAACGAAATTAAGTTAAGCTGACCTGTGTGAAAATTCGACGTTTAAATCGTAGAAATTTTTAATATTTTTGAAATTATTTTGTAAGAATTTGAAAACGATATAAATTACACGAAGGAAATGCAACGTATTTTCCGTCGAATTTGTACAGAATGTAGTACCTTTTGTAAATATCGGATGCCTCCGTGGATGATAAGATTATTCAGACGGCGAACGTTCCACTTGATTCTTGAGCAGTCGAATAACTTGCATAACTTGCTACCGTGTTGCCACGATCGTTTTAACGTTCTGGATCGACAATCTGTGGAACGACAGCAACGAAAGAAACGAAGGTACATTCCGATATGCATTGCTGACTTGTCAAAATCGTGCGCGAAATGAGCGCAGCCAGGGGGTGGAGAACGATGCTCGTAATTCTCACGAGAAATGTTTCAAACTTCTCGACGATGTCTGCATGATATTGACGCGAATTCTTCATGAAAACCAAGAGGGAACGTTTCAATTGAAATTTACATTTCAAAATGTTCCACTTTTCTCTTTCACGAATTTCTTCCGCAATTCTTCGCCAAATTAGAAATTTAATAAAAATTCAAAGATCGAAAGTTAAGAAATAAAAATGTTCTGGTTTCATCCAGAGATCCCGATAACACGCAGCGCGAGCCAATAAATCAACCGTCTAAAAATCAAAATTCCTTGTCTCGACTTTCGTTCGTAATTGAGACTTCACGTCGACTTTGCTGCGATTCCCCGAGGAACTTGTCCATAAAATCAATGAAGCTCCATTCAGCTTCACTTTCAAAAGAGCTGGAAGTTACACCCCGTTCCGTGAAGGTGGATCATAGAAGTCCATCTCCATTCTGTCGTCGAATATGATTCTCGTTGAATTCTTATCGTCTTACCCCATTACCTTACAACTTTCTCAATTACTCCATCCCTCCATCTATATCTTAACTTCCATCATTTCCTTATCAAACGGTAATATCAAATTTTAGAAGCGTCCATATACAGGGTGTTCTCGAACTAGTAGCAAGGAAAGAGGTGAATCTACGTGAGAAAATGTAAATCGAAAATCTCGAGATTGCAAAATTTCGAAACCCATGGATCTATATCCTACATTAGTGCAAGCTAAATCCTAGGAATTTCAGTGTTCGAAAACTTAGAAAAATTTGTCTCGACGAGAAGTATTACTAACTTTCAAAGAATTTTACGACAAAGGGTGTCCTCCGAAGTGAAAAGGGGTGAATCTGCATTACAATAACATTTTTTTCGCAGCGACACTTGTCAGACGTAGCCGTAAGTGCAGACGTACTCCAACGAACCCTCAGCATCGATTTAATTTAGAAACGAAGCATCCTCTAAAAAAAAACGTTCCTCCACATATCTCATTAATTTTTCCATACAGATTCCACCCCTTGTCAACTTGCACGATCACTTCATAGACACTCTGTACAAACACAATCGGTATCTGGCAAAAGCCAGAACTCGTTTATCACCGGGAATAATTTCGCCTGCTAACGTAACCCGACGTTATAAATCGAGTTAAACCTTGTCAGACAGCAATCCCTGAGGATTGTCCATTTGGCAATTAGCGGACTTTGCCGTTGTATGCCGCTCTAAATACCGAAATTCGAGTGGCGAGGATAACTCGATTTTCGAGGAATCTCTCTCAGGTAACTCACGCGTGCTACCATAGGTGACCATCGCGACCTTAATCCCTCCCTCGAGAGGAGAAAAGATAGAGAGAGAGAACTACGTCCCTCAGGGCTGAATGGTGCGCATCGATATAATGCAGATGTAATATCACACCTCGCAGCAGTTACGTATCCGTGAGTATTCCGATACGTCCGCGCAATCACGCGGTTACGCGTTTCGAACACGCCTTTGCGCGGGGAATAGATATTCC
>NW_017100529.1:911511-930648 GCF_001263275.1 Habropoda laboriosa
ATTCCACACGTCACGTGAGAACACGCCTTTCGTTCCGTCGTGAAACGAGGGTGACCGGTCTTGGAAATCGAACATCGTTTGTCTTGATTTACACCGGTCACGGTGCACGCTCGATCCTTGCTCGGGCTGCTATTGAAGGTGTTCGGGAAATGCTGGCTTCCATATTGCACGAGACGTTGGGGTTTGATGAAATTCTATGGCCAGGTGATTCTAAAGGCAGTTGGAAATGCTATTTGGGGAGGATGGTATTGGATTTTTTTCCCTAGAATTTTCTCCATCGTAGCCGAGTTTCGACTAGGTTCTGGAAGTGTTAATTTAGAGTTGGTACGACGAAGAAGAGGCTTGATGTTAGTGGTCGTTGCTATTTGCGGCTTGATTTATGCAACAGTGATTCGCCGGTTTGTGCAGAACACCGTGACGTTTGATTGAATTCTATTACGGGTTGTGATACGGTGTACTGGATCACTTTGTGTATCGTTGTGCGACACGTAGATCGTATAATTGGCGTGGCAATCATGTATGTGCAGTTTGTCGTTTATCGTATTCTTCGTAGAGAATTTTAGTTTAAGAAAAATGAGGACGATCAGTTTAGACAATAGTTCTTGCTCTAATTCGATGTACAATTATAGCAGGAATCTTAGAAAGCGTGGCAAGAGAGGTGCACGGTGACCAGTACGAGAAACTTTTAACTTTCTGCACCTGAGATTTTAACTTAAACGGCTCTCTTTACAGAAAGAGACTCGAATCGTGAGAAAATTCTCGGACGATCGTTTCTCGATAATATTGTCACTTTAGTTTCTTCTTTTTTGTTTTTTTCGAGCCAGCGAATCCCGACGTTAAAGGGTTGAAAATCGTGGAAAAGGACGAAGAAAAGTTCCGTAGATAGGTAGGAGAGTGCAGAGTGGAACGACATTTAAACGGCTAAACTAATTGAAATTCACCGGAAGGAAACTCTCTTCCCTTCGGCGATGTTTTTCTCTCCCTTTTCCCCCTTTTTCTGCCTGTTTATTCTCGATGTATCCCTTAATGAACTCTGTTAAACAAGCGGACGAGTGCATCGATCGAAAAGGCAGATCAAACGCTTCTCTTGCGTGTACGACACGAACGGATAACGAGATATAGAGAGAAATAACAACGAGGACGATTCTCTCGTGACACGATGTGGCGTTTACCGCTAACGAGCGCGCTAATTGGCATAAACGAAGCCGCGCCCGCGGGAGTGTAATCAAGTAATTCGATTAACGCTGTCGTCTAGTTCCTGAATGTTTTTCCCGTGCAACTTCGCGATTTCCAGACCATTGACGGGAAAATCTCCCTTCCTCCTAACTTTCTATTTCTATGAATTTCATTCTCTGCAGTATCGTATTCACGGAAAGTTCGCAATATTCGCAAATATTTCCTCTCTCTCAGACTTCACTTCTGAATTATTCAATTTTAGTTATTTTTCATTCCGCCAAATACTAATTGTACATTCCCAGTAATCGCATAAACACAACGTTCAAGTAGAGCAATATGGAATGATTAAATTTCGTACGCGACAGTTTTACAGTTCATCGTGGAATTTCGAAACACAGTATTGTTTACATACAGCGGTTAACTTAATTGTTCGCGATAAAGTTGTTGTTTCTTTTTTTTTTAAAGTTAATCTAGCGTGAGTAAACGTGTCCAGGAATTACGGACGCAAACGGGTTTCGTTCTCTCGCGTTATTTTTCCCACGACAGACAACATTCAAAACACGAAATTTCAACCTTCACTCGCGGCAACTCGAATTACTTTCCGCCGCTTTAATTTCGAAGAGGCACCACATACGCACCCCCTCGTTCCCGATTTTCATCACACTCTCTCTCTCTCTCTCTCTCTCTATTTTCTCCTCTTATCCCTACCACGGTACGTTCTCCTTCTGTCTGCCGCTCGTTACCATTTTTTTTTTCTTCTTCTTCCTCCATCGTGTCATCTCGTTTCTTTCTTCTTTTTTGCTTTAACCCTTCACTCGTCTTGTTATAATGAGATACACTTATACGCGCTGCCGTTAACAATAGTAACAGAATGTCGAGGGTTTGCGACGTCGCTAAGGTCAGTATTCTTGAGGTTCTTAACGGCATAATTAAGTGACGTGGAAATTAATGAGCTCCGATGAGGCCCTTTTGTTCGGGAATTATTATTTTTCGACGGTGCTACTCGGCGGAACTTCATCGATTCTCCCCCGCTTGAACGTGAAATCGCGATTAATTAATATCTCATTGTGCTCGCGGAAAAATTTCACATGTGATTTCGAAGAATTGCAGCGTGGAACGTTGTTATCCGGGGCGAGTGTATCGGACAACGTGAAAAGACACGGTGAAGTGAAAATTGGTGGCTGGTATTTCGTTGTTCATCGAAGAATATTCTTCCGTTGATTGATTTAATGAACACTTTTCGGAGAACGAAGGTAAAATGTTATTTCGTACAGATTCGAAGTATGAAGTAATAAATTCCCATTAATTCACCCATTCCTTCGAAAATACAAAATTACGTTCACGCAGTTAATATAAAATCGATCGATAATTTTTTAAAAGTCTCTCAAATGAGCCAGCTAAGTATCGAAATTAGATCCATTTCGCGCCATTAACGGAGGCAAGTTCAAAGCGACTAAAGTGCCTCGAAAAGTGTGGGACATGAAAAGTGAGGGGTCTATCGATTCGTCTGCCACTAATTTGGTTGTGAAAAAAAAAAAGGGATCGAAAGATGATAGCACCTAACACGAGCATCAAAAAGCTAGCATTTTAAAGCGCGGAACGGGATAGTCTCTTATCTGAAAATATCTCTGTACAACGATGAATGCCATTTAGCGAAAGTCTAATTAAAAAATTCTGCGAAATAATTTCAGGGCTCTGTTGTTATTCGCCCCTCAAAGTCGATAAAAAATACTTGAATACTCTCATTCACTTTAAAAATAATTCCTTCCATTGAGCCTCAAAGGGTTGAATAAATAAAAAATCGATAAAAAATATTATCGCATACTGTACATTTGGTACTCCTCTTTGCCTCTACATTTTTAAACAATTCCCCTCATCGAACCTCGATAAAAGTGGTAGCAAACCACTAGCAAGCAAACCTAAATAAACAAAAAAAGTATCAAAGCAATACATTCTTGTATTTTGAAATAACTCCCTCGATTGAACCTGAAGCAAGCCTAAATAAATTTATTCGGTGTACGTTGTTGGTATTCGAAGCAAACGATAGGTATTTGCCTGCAGCGAGAATTGGAAAGGGACCAGAAGGTTAAGTAACAAATTGATTCGTCGAAGGGATCGTAGGTACAGTGGCATAAGCTTACGGAAATCCAGTAACCTACTCGCTTCGCTCCCGCTCTTCGTCCACCCCCTTTGCGAAAAGGTATTATACGAAGTAAACAGAAATTAAGGGTTGGTCCAACCCTCATCGGCGATCTCTGCGGATGGCATTCTCCCCCGTTTCTGCACTTGGCAGCCGTCCAGTCATTTCTCTTTCTTCCTCTCTTCTCCTTCGTCAGATGGACGGCCAGTTTTTTGCGTCGGTGTTTCCGTCGCCGTTGAAATAATCCCGCCGCGAATACCGCTTTAATTATTCCATTCTACTTAACAACCCGCGTTCCACGATCGCGTTCGCTCCTCTGCCGGTCGTCGCGCGACAACCACATCTATCCCCATTTTTCCAAGCAGTTTGCGAGCCTTACTGACCGTTGGATACGTGACTGTGCCCTGCTCGATTGTTCTTTTCTTTCTTACCTCCTCCCCTTCTTTCTCGTCTCTCCTCTTCGTTCTTTTCTCTCTCTTTCTTCGCGAATCGCCGCTTGACGACAAAAAGCAGACCGGAAGAAAAGTCACTCTCCTCCAGTCGACACGGAACTTGTCGCGTTTCTACGTAAGCTCTTTTAAGCGGGTTCTTGCTTGTGGAAAGGCTCGGGAGAATTCGATGTTATCGAACGCGACCGATCTCCGTTTCGTACAGCTTTCTTTACTCCGATGTACGTATACACGTGGCACGCAGGGCAACGAGATGATCGAAGAGATTGCTGGAAGGTTTAATTAAGAGGGAATTAAGGTCACCCTTGAACAATTATTCTTTTTTTCCTACTTTTGTATTATTCTACTTTCGAAAGGTAGAGAAGATTTGAATTTCTTAATATACGGAGGTTTACCCGTAATGGATATTAATTTCAGGGATAATTTCACGTCACATCCGGTCTTTGTTTCACGAGAAAAGTCATCCCCTTTTGTGAAGCAGACTTTCAGACGGGATCAAAGAAAATTTAATTCACTCTCACTTCGTTAACGCCTCGGGAAAGTGTCGTTTCGTTCTCTTTTTTTTTTTTCTCTTCCTTTTTCGTCCTCGATATGAAATTAGGTACGCCTTTCTACGCGTGCTGCCGCTTCCTGTGTGTCCTAATTGCTTACAATTAACGCATAATTACCCTAATTAAATTGTACGTGACTTCTTTGTTTAAAAGTATCGCATATATTTTCTGCGAGCATTGTCCGTTTCAGAGGCTTTATTGCATATTCAAATGTTGTTTCAACCCTTAATCCTTTCAGAAAAGAACAATTTATTATTTTACACGCGCTCGCTGCTCTCTCGTTTCTGTTTATTCCTTTACGCCTCTAAAAGCAACAATAAAAATCTGAATAACACTTTCCATTTGCAATACACTTAATATTTATATTTACTTCTTCTCAAACCCCAGCAATAATTTCGAGGGAGAATATTCCAGGAGAAATTGCACAAAGAAGCACGTGTATATCGTCTCCAAAAGGAAACCCGTCATTTCTCCCTGGATTCGTCGGAAATCGACGCGGTTTAATCGGTAGTTTCAGCGATATCCGCAGATTGCAAACGGGAAAGAACGCCGGGGAAAAACTTTCCGCGCGTTTAGACCGGCAAATTATCCGCCGCTCGGCGTCGAAAATAAAGCGGCGTCTACTAACTGTGGGGGCGGTTGGAGGAAGCCCGTGGCGGGCGTCAGGGCAGTGCAGGGTGAACGGAATGAAACCGTCTGTGACCGACATCGTGTCACAGAGCAGTTCTCCGTTTCTCTCGCGCGTTCCACCGGTGCCATTCCACCCCCTCTGGAATTCCAAGTGAAATTTTGAACCTGTTCGATCGGCGAGGGGGACAGAGAGAGAGAGTGTGGCCGTTCGACACACGTACATCGACGATCCACCGCGGCACACGTTGTATACACAGTGTCTCTGACCCACATAGTGACGAGAGAAGCGAGGAGTACGTAGTAGTAGTAGTTTGATGCTGGAAACAGGCCGAGGGGGGATCAGGCAGAGGGGAAGGGTAGCAAGTCAGCTAGTCACCGAGGATGGAGGGATAGAAAAGTCGAGAAGAGAACAAAACCCGTGGTACGCGAAGGAAACGGGCCGAGGACAAGACTAAATGAAACGAGGTTGACTCTCTGTCCTCTCTTCTCTCTATCTCTCTCCCCCCTTCTTCTCCCGCACTCCATCCCTCAGCTTCTGCCCATGCTACTCCTCCTCCTCACGTTCCCCTTTGCCCTTTTCCCGGCGAACAAAGCGGGCACGGTCACGTTATGAGGAACGTCCGGACGTTCTTGGGCCAACGATTCTACCGCCGCTGGACACAACCCAGCGAAAATTATTTCGCTGTTCCGGCGCGCTGCTTCCGGCTTCCCTCCTCTCCCTGAAATTTCAACAAACGACACGGTTGCTTGTTAGCGCCGCATAATGCACGGGGAAATGCGAGTTTACGACGCGGCTTGATGCACGCGGGCGGCTTTTGGCCGCGTCGATGTTTCGATGATCGACGATTGGTATGCGGCGATCTTTGGGTTTGGGTCCGTTAACAGCGATGGTTCCAGTGTGATTGGATCGAGGGGAGTGATCACTGGTTTAGGGTATACGGGGTGTTTGAAATGTTTAAAAATCACAGTTAGAAGGAAAAGAATAGGGTTTGATCAACGTCAGAATTGGTAAATCTAACGGTTTGGTGGAAGGGATAAAATACGATTGGAGCGTGAAGGGTTAAAATGAGGATATCGTCGGTAATGAAACAGTGGCGTATTGTGAAACCAGAGTTCGTCCATTTCATTCGCAATTCGCTCTCAAAAGGTTTCCAATTACTTTTGCACGCGCTATACATCAATGGTACGTGGCCCATTGTCAACTACACGACACGCGGAGCAATTTGTCCGCGACAAGGTCGCAGAAGAATCGAACGCCCGCTCTCGAGGATCCTTTTTTGCCTCCTGTCAACCGAGGTCCGCCTGTTAAACCGGGGTGATCATCGTAGAAACCCTCGCGGTATTCTTCGTGTCCGATACGAAGAGAAATTCTGGCAATAAATCCCCAAAGAGATTGATGGACCACTGTGCTATGCTATTACCTACGTTACAATATGGCCGGCGCTCGTTTTCCTTTGGTGAAAAATAGCTGTAGCCGCAACTTGCCTGGCGCATTCATATTATACGATACGTCCGAACTCCATTCAAACGTATATCTCTAATACGTGTATTTCTGCTTGTGAAGGGAATCCGAACGAAATCGGGGAGTCCATCGGTAACTTACTTTCAAGTTCTGCGTCAAGGTTTATGTTAAAATGGAAATTTCTAAGTGTAACGTGGAAATTTTTTATTTAATTCTGTCACGTTTGGATATGCAGGATGTTTTGAAAGCATAGGTGTAAACAGTGATAGGTTGAAAAGTTCTTGGTTAATTAATGTTAATTTTTTAGCACATCCTTGATTTGCGTTGATTATTGCATAAAGCAAAAAATGTGAATTCTTAATTTTGCATTTGTCTAATAGTTCAAAATACTCTGTGATGTGAAATTAAGGAAGCTATAAATGTGCCGTTTCGCTCGATAAAAGTACTGTACCTGTGGAATCTCTGCCAAAAATATCAAAATTCTCATTTTTCTCCGTTACGAAATTCACGAAGACTTCTTTCAATGTTTCTAAAATACCTCGTTATTCTGACGTTATTTCGGTGTCTCGACGTTTTCAGATGGGAGATTAGAGTAGTTCAATCGAAGATTACTATCGCGCACGGTTCAACCATAACAGCGGGGAAGAATTTTTCGAGGATGTACTAACGCCCAAGTTAAACATCTCGAATTCTCGAAGTTTACGATTGTTCGTGAACAATCGGGAGTTTTGAAACTGGAGTGCAGAGGTTTCCAGATGGTTATCCATTTAGTTCCACACCGCGGGTGAAAATATCCCAACGAATGAAATACACCTCCGTTGTTTCTTCCCGTCGCATTTCAATTTCGTATTATCTAAAATTCATGCCAGCTTTCCGCGCTAAACCGGGGATAAAATGGTAACCGCGCGGAAAGTTTCCCGGTGCGGGCAAATGAAATTCAAAGAAACGCCTTGATAATTCTTTCATGTTCCATAATGTTCATCCCGATTTCACCGTTTCAAACGTGTTTCACCTGGTCATCCTTCCACTTTCAAGGGGATAAAGCGCGTTTGCGCCCAAACGATTATTCATAAATTTTCCGTTTTATCTGTGTAACTTGGAAGTATCTGTGCGAAGGAGCAATAATTGTAGGAAATGAGATTCACAGGATGATAATTGTTATTGTGATAAATGGTATAAAGTACGATTACCGTACAAAGAGCGTACAATTTTTCTACAAAAAGTGTGTCTCTGTTGAATTGCAAAATTGCAGGATCAAAGAGACTAAATTTCGAATTATACTGATTTAGGTAAAAAAATTCCACTGCCTTAAATGATTCTGTCGAGGCATAAAAATTAATTTTTTCTAAAAATTGAAGCCTTTCAAAAATTAACCCTTTGCTACTGCACTATACTTGTAGCCTTTTGCTAAACTTAATTCAATGTTTAATTTGATCCTTTACGCGTCTTCCAGCTTAACTTCGTAAACCGAATTTTAAAACGATACGGCGAAAATAATAAATTTTGCATCTACGGTTAAAAATTTACCATGCACCGTATGAATTAAAATCTGCCGCGGCGAGAGGGTTAACGCTACGCTGATATCAGTTTGAAAATGAAAAGTAGATCAGAAGCAGCGCTACGAATCTCCAGTGACGATTTCGTATTCGAGCAAATTCGTAACGAGCTTTCAGCGGGCTGTAGAAAGAGGAAAGAAAGAAAATGATAGGTTGTTCGAAAGTAAATAAAGAATCTTTCGCGAGATTGCTCCCCGCCGAAGATAAGAAAAATGAAACAGAAAAATATTCCACGAGTGTCAGAGGTCATCAGACGTTCCCTTTTACTTGGCTCTTCCTTTTCCGCGAGTACGGCTCTCATCCCAGGTGAGAAGTCGACCTAATCCTAAGGGATAAGTTTTCATCACGTCCGGCTAGCTTCTGCGTAACAGCGCGCTTCCTGACTTTGATTCTGTTGAATGCTCGTGTTCCACGTTCGACCGAAATGACCATCGGGCATTTTCCACTCGAACCGGAGATAATATTAAAAAGGAATTCGGCGAAAATTGTTGCTTTTTCGTAGTTCCTGTCGATACCGCGAGTTATTCTACGATATTAACGATGTGCCCAAAAATACGAAATAATTTTCTCGAGCGAATTCCCGGATAATATTCAATTTAATTGGGCGAGAAGTAGGACGATACGTGGCGGTGCGATATTTTCATAGAAAAAAATTAATCGATACTTTATGTAGAGCAGGTAGTTGCAAAATACGTGAGTAATTTCGAGCAATTTGATCGTTCTGTAACGCACGTTAATAACGATCAGAAGCTCGATTTGAAAATTGGTAAGAAAAGAAATAATATTGCTGAACGGAGCAACATTCTCTAATAAGCGTAATTACCGCCAAAACTAAAGACACGTAAAAAATCATTTAATCCTACCGCAACAATATTTCAACAATCAAACTGTATCACGTGTAAAAATAAAAATAGTGTCGCAGGACAAAGTAGAATTAATTAAAGCATCGTCAAATTTAATTAAATTACTTTACTACCAAAACTAACGACACACGAGAAATCATTTAATTCCAACGCATTACTATCGCAAGTAACATCTATTTTACCGCACACTCATGCTTCCATTCGCTACACAAACACACACTTGGTGCAAATAAAATCAGTGGCCAAAACGTCACACACAAAATAATTCAGTCCCGGCGCAAAGAGCATGATAAATCCAGGTTGACCAGTTTTGCCCTAGAACTGGTAATAAAATGGTCGAAGCAACCGAGCCCCTAATCATTTCGAGCAGCGCGGGAATAGGAGCGAGTAGAAGAACGGGGAAACGGGAATACAATTAAAGGTTGATCCGATCGCGAGAGCGTGAAACGAAGGCGACGGTGCTCGTCGAAGGGGCCACGTTGCCCACGGATGCATTATTCAACGTCGGCCTCATATTCCGCGAGACACGAAAACAGATTCACGGCCAGATAACGAAACTCCGTTTGCCGTCGCAGTGGTGAAAACTTCTTCGACAGTTCGCGACGAATAAATAACAGGAGAGACTGCCATTTCCACAACGTCTGGCCGCATCTAAGGGAAATCCATACGGTTTTCATACGTGTGTGTACGTGTGCGTGTGTGTGCTACCCAGCTTGATAGGCTATTATGCCGATATCCGGTACAGGGATGCAAGCTATATCCGGTGTGCTCTCGAGGTAAAGGGGCTGAGAGGCGTTTTGATCTTTGGTCTCGTTTTTATTCGGTTAAATGGATCGTGTGAAATGGAACGATATGGGAAACGGGGGTTGCGGAAACTCGGGGAAATTAATTGTACACTCACGGTGGCTAGTGTAAGACACTTATACAGAATGTGCGGCGAATTTAAACAGTTATTAGAAAATTATTCTGCCTGGAATTTCGTACTATAATTAAGGCACATTTCTGTCGGTGTGTGATACTAAATTTTGGGGAGAAGTGTGATTTAACCCTTTAACCGCATTTTTATTTGGTTATCGTAGTTAGGTATGTGGAAAATTTTGGAAGCTGTGATGTTTGAGTAGTTCAATTGACAGCAGGTGATATAAATTCCCATAAAAGAAATTTTAATCTTTTGTGTAACTCAATGTTGTGAAAAATTTTGACAGATATTAATGTTATAAAATTTATTCTTGCAACACGGTTATTTTATAAATGAAATTGCTAAAGTAATCCGAGTGACTGCACGTCTATGGTAATTTGTTATTTAAATATCTGACAAATTTTTCAAAATTATTTCTGTTTTAAACAAGTTAAATTTGCGACTTCTCTCTTGGAACGAAGGATATCGTCGTCAGATTTCATTGATAAGACTGAGTAAAACAGAATTTCAACTTGGAAAAGCGTCAGGAGAGAAGTAACGAAGTTAAACATCTCTCTTCGGACGAAGCAGAAATTTGAACGAATTATTTGGAAAATACGGTAATAGAAATATTACACTTCAACGAGGAACACAGAAGAAATTCTGGCGAAACTGTAAATTACATTTGCCCCGCCTACTCCGGCAAACGAAGTTCCATGAAAATCTAGAAAGAAAGCTCTTGAAGAAGTAAGAAGTACACGTGATCCTTAACCCAAATATCCCTCATCCGCGAACTTAACAAAGAAAAACAGGCTTGTTCGCGGTACTTTATCACACGCTTAATCCAAACACCTCCCCGCACAGTTCGAATACAATCTACCTCGAGACGGAACTTCATTCTTCCCGCTTGAATCCACAGATTCCTCGCGATAACTTCGGAAACTTCCCCCACAGGGGAGAAACTCCAAAGAGACAATTTACGCGTCGGCGAAACTGCGTCTCGCCTGAAACAACTCGACTCGCAAATAATACCCCCCTGGTGCGCCGAAAAATCCGCGTATCACTACGTTGTAAATTTCGAAGCGGGGCAAAAAGAAAGAAAAAAGAAGAAAAAGGGCGATCTGTTCGCATCGACGGGAGTTGGACTCGATCGTCGTTCGACAGAAGAGAGCGAAGTGGACAGAGAGGAGAGAGAAAAAAGGGACGGAAAGTTGACGTCAGTAGCGTACGCAAGCGTTTAATCCGACGCGATAGAGGTTCGCTGCGATGCGAGAGGCTTCTCCATTCGAATCAATACGACACACGCACACCGGGCTTCTACATCTGTATGAAACGCGCGGCACGTCGCATTATCGTCGAATCCCGGCTACGAAAAGTTGTCGGTGAGAGCTGCGCTTTTTCTTTCTTTCTTTTTTTTCCCCCGCAATTCCGCGCGTGCAAGAAACGACGGTTTCACCGGCGAAAATCCGAGGTATCGGCTCGAGAGCCCACGTCCAGAAACGGCGCACTTCGCCATCGGTACGGCTCGCGATGAAGCAGCGCGTGGGACGTGAGTGAACGAGATTTATTTCGGTTGTCCGATAATTTTTGTCTTTTTCTGTAATTTTGCAAATTTTTTCCTTCCAGTTCGTACCTTTTTTTTGCTTGCGAAAGAGAGAATTACCATTTTTGTGCGGTTTGATAGATGCATGGCGGACGACGGGTCAAATGTGACCCGACACTAGAATTTTCTCCGTATGCAAGCGAAACCACAGTTTTTTTTTATTTTACTAAGTATATAATATTATGATTAATGTAAGAAACGTGTTTACAATATAAGGAGAGGAGAGTCGCGATTCTGTTTTGAATACCGGTTGAAAGAAGACCGGCTTCCGGTGTTCGAAGGTTAGTGTCAGATGCTAGTTTGATTTGAAGTGTATCGTACGCTTGTTTTTATTTTGAAAAAGAATTTTGTGAAATATCGCGTTCGTCTTGATTGGTGTCTTGATTTAAGTTTCAACAGTAACTTAACAAAAATTGTATAAACTTTAAGTTAACACGAAAAAATTCATAATTTTTCAACACTCAAATAATCATTGGAGCGATTAATTTTTGCGAATGATTAGAAATTCGATATTTCGTATTAAAAGACAGTTTGGAGTTCCGAAGAAATATTTAGAATTTTTTAGAATGCAAATTTTCGTAGTTGCGCATATAGTTTTGTACAATTTATATAAAATGTAACACGAGTCACATTTCCCCATTGTGCAACAACGAAGAATGAAAGAGTAAGTGAAATAATGGTAAAAAATGGCGATTATTATACTAATTAGGCGTTATTACATTGTTCCCCGGGCATGGACGTGAAATATACTTGAAATTTATTTTAGTAGAGCTGAAAGTTCTCTGTGGAATAGCACTGTAACTCACACTATGATTTATACACCATATATTCGTCTGGTTGTTTTACGCTTGCAGGGAATGAAACAAAGGGAATTAGGAAGACAAAAGTGACTGTTTCACCGTAAAGTAGCATAGTTTATGAGTGGAACTCGTTTTCGCGTGATTTTCCTGCAAATTTCGCCGAAATATTACATTTGCTCGTGTTGTGGCCAAACGAACCTTGTTTAAACAACCAAAACGTTTATATTGTCTTATCTGATAATTTATCTACCAAAGTACTCCGACATCGCTTAAACCAAAAAACCTCAATTTTTCATAGAAAATCCATTCATTAATCCTACATTTCCTGCTAAAACTTTCGAATGAAATTTTTCCAAATGAAACATCCAACACTGAAACAAGTCACGGTGAAGCAACAAATGAAACGTAAAAATTCACGTAGAAGTAACGTTGTTAAATTATCAACGAACGTCTATCGATTGTTCAAAGGGAAAGAAAAAAGAAACATAACAGATTGGACAGGTGGATGGCCGCAAAATTTAACGGAGATTGAATCGACGAACTATCGAAAGCTCTTGAATAGAAAAGCCCGGACGTTCTATCCAGCTAACCGGAAGTAGCTCTTGTCTGGCCCGGTCTGTAAAGTGTTCCGTCTGTCTCTCTCCGTCTCATAACGTCGATGCTCTTGCAAATGTCCTGGAAATGGAAAAGGAGGCTTCTGAGATCGATTCGGAGATTGGACCACTTCCGACCTTCCGTTTGGCTGTCAGCCACGATCCTGTGGCTGCACCGATCGCAGTTTCAATATTATTTAACCTCCTTACACGTTTCAGCATTAATCGCGACGTAACTCGAGAACAGATTACGCTTTTCACGTTGAGTGAATTTCGGGAAGGGGGGAAAGGGAAACGATAGCAGACGCAGCGGGAACAGTGGAAAAGTTACTTTGCTCGTGATAATAATTGTTATTGATATTAGAATAATAATAGATATAGATATAAAATATCCTTATTTTCGTTCGACGATGGGAATTTAATTTTAACCGGTATACGAATTTATTCACAACGTTAAGAGAAACTTCAGTTTCGAGAAGAACACTTCGAAGCGTAGATATTTTTAACTTCGAAGGATCTCATCGGAAATTGTGAATTATAGATTATAATTATAGTTTATTAGAGCTGATTTTCTCTCGACGTTATTTTTGTTCAAACACGAATATTTCAACGACAACAGAAGGAACTCTCGTTATCTCTCTCCTTGTACCCTTGTTACTGATTCTCCAGTCAGAAGTCCATTTTACAATAGAAATTGATAAAATTATGCCGCTCCTTTCGATGTCGGTCCGAGGTTAAAGATAGGATAAAATTCCTCTCCAGATAACCGGCACAATCTTGTTGTCGCAGGAACGTTCATCGAGGAAACGGGAGTCGAAGATAATCTTTCGGTATCATCGAGAGAATTGCAGCTCCTTTTTATGTAGTTTCCAAACATTCGTTCCGATCCTACACTTCCACCGGAAGGAATATAATTACACAGGGTGCTTCGAAAGCATAGAAAATCAATTATACAAGCTAAGTAAACGATTGAAAGAAATAATTTACCATCCCCAAAGATCACTCGCCGATTTCGACGAAATTTCCGTTCGAAAAAGTATTCTGCACGTATATCTTCCCTCGGGAGTACCGGAGGAAGAATTATTCCGTTGAAAAAACCAAATACTCGAAGATCAACGCGACATACTTTTTTTCAGCTTCAACAATATTGCGACTACCGTCGTACCATTTTAAAAAATGGAAATTTCGGGAAAACTTCAGGAAAATTATTATTTCACAGCAACATGTGTCTCTTCGAACGATAATTCCCTCCTCGAATCTCCTCCGTTTTTTCACTCTGTACATGCACACGTAAAGTGTCTTAATCGAACGAAGAATCAGTCCACGTAAGATATAAACGAGACACCCGGTACATTGGTCGTGGTAAGATATTCCCGTGCTCGCACGCCGATAAACCCATTAAGTGTATTAACGGAAATGAAGTGGGATCGATGGAGGGGAACGCGCGAAAATTGCGATCGCGTTGACTGAGAATTGTTGGACGGTAAGTAGAGTTAATCGTTCCGGTTCATTAAAGGGAGGTCTCGAAACGATGCGATTTTAACCGAGCATCGAATATTCCGGCGAATCTACGGGCTGAATGGCACGAAATCACCGATTCGAAGCGAACAGGGGTTTGGCATTATGCGGTTTGTAACCGACGGGGATGGTGTGAGGGCGCGAACTGCGACAAAATTCATAGAGAAATTCCTGCGCAACGGCGTTCTGTACGTGACACGATGGAAAATTCAATTCGACGTTGTTCTCGTTTTGTTTTCTGCCGATATACGCATCGATATTTCCTGCAACTCTTTCGATGGCCATCGAAAGGAAGCAACAATGCTGGTTGACTTATTTCAAGTGGATCAATCATTCCCCATAGGGGTTATTTTTTCTCTCGTTCGTTTTTCGTTCTTCCCTTTGTTTTTTTGTTTTTTTGGTTTTCGTTTATTTTACATGTAATAGTTTAGAGTAGCGTGCTAGTTGTAACTGACGAATTTCATTCTGCCACATTCATTTCGCGATATTCTTCTCGAGAGGCGGGCAAATTGATTACAGGCGACGTTGAAAATATTCCTCCTGTATATCCGAAAAGTTCCCGGTCTTTCGATACTTCGCTATACTTCAACATCCTCCAACTTTTACCCCTTCGAGTATTCGAAAGTTCCCAACCTACACAGCTTCTCCTCTCTCCCTTTTCCTCTCAAACACCCAAATTCCAAGATTCACGAATTTTTCCGAAAGAAGAGATTTTTCAAAATATTCAACCTATTATTCTACCCGGTTTACTACTAACTACTGTGAAATTACACCTGTGCAATTAATGCTCGTCCCCGCTAACGGGAGAATTATTCGCGCAAACAAAACGGGGACACGCCAGGAACAACCGGCGAAGAAAACTGTTGTAAACTTCTCGGAGGAAAAGTTTCCGCAATATCTGGAGGACCGAATTAAGGGAGCCGCGGAAGCGCAAGAAGGTAAACACGCCGCGAGATCCAACGGAGTTAGAACACTTCCGGGTGGATGATATAAACCGAGGAGGGGGAGAGAGAAAAATTCATTTAAATGTTGTGCACCGATAAAACTGGACGAGATTTAATCCGTGAAGTGGAGATAATGCCGGTACACGAGTGTCGCCGTACGATAATTAAAATATCGGTGTCGCGTGAATAGCAGAGGTTGCGAGTGTAGGGGAAATGGACGTTACGGTTTGCAGATTTAGCGAAACGATCGTGAAACACCATAAATTAATGAGTCGCGGACACAGAGGGAAGGAAATGCACGCACGGTCCGTTGACTAATACGTACGTTCCTAATACTCGTTGGCAGATAGGACGTATTTACGAGTGTATCGCCGTGAATCTGCCGATTTCAACCCTTGCCCTCAAGGGACGCGCGTACCGACCCGGCTGCGTGAGCGCGCCTAATTAATTAACCGGATCGGACATTTGAATGCCGGCGGCCCCGTTTTCGCTGCTTTTAAATCGAACCGCGACAAGGGTTGTTCAATCGTTTTTCCAGCGGATTCTGCCTCGTTCGTAAACGATCGTTCGCTCTATTAACGACAACCGATGTTATCTTTACCGGGATACTATTGTCCCTTTGATTGTGTTGTAACGTGAGTTCTGAGGCAGATGTAACGATTGAATTGAAAGTAATAAATGTGTCGGTGAAAATTATGCACCTTTCGGTTACCCTTTTTAAGGTTTTAATTTATAACTCTATTTTGCGTGGATGATTCTGTATTAACGTGGTAAATCGGGGAAACAGGAAGTAAATGACAATTTAAGTTTTGACTCACAAGGGACGATCCTGAAGTGATAATTTACGATTTTGAGGAAATTTGAATGGGTGATAGATCTCAGAGAAGTATTCGCTAATCGTCCGCAGTGAAAGGGTGAAAATCACCCGTGTTCCATGAATTTCGATAAAATATTTATAGTACGACGTACTGTGTACATTGAAAAAGTCGCTGATTCGTAGATTTCTGTTTGACAATCTTTGTCCGGGAAAGTGAAAAGAAGTTTGCTCGTTGAAAGTGTAAAATTGAATTTCGTATTAGCAGTCTGTCATCGTGTTTGACTTGATACGCTATAAATTTGAATTCGACAAATTAATTTTGGAATACAGAACGGACTTTATGAACCTCATTATGCGCAATTACCCGCATAGTTGACATTGTCAGGCTTCCAACTATAAACCGTTTCCTTTGCCGCGGCGTTCCAATATTTCGCCAGCATTGCAGTCAACTTCATCAAAGATACACCGAAGCAGCGACATTGTTACGTCGATATTTATTCTTTGCATCGTTAATTGCTAACAGCTTCCTTCTAATCGATTAATCTCGGAAATCTCGAATAGTGTTAAATTGATATAAACACTAGCCATTTTCGTGTGATCGTGAATTGTTGAAAATCTGCGTTAAAACAGAGAATCGTGTGTTTCAACGAATGTCGAAGTATTGAAACAACAAAGTAACAATTTCGATATTTCTCACTGTGAAAATGATATCGGACGAACTATTGAGATAATCGAATTTTTTGTGAATCACCAGGAGATTCGATATTAGTGTAACTTTGTGCCAGTAATTTACACACAGGTATCGAATAAAATGATCTGTCTCTATGTGTACGTTCTCTATTAACTCCTAAGCCCTTTGACCGATCTGGATCAAATTTTGCATAGTTACTCTCTGTGAATAATATAGGTTACCATGAAACCTGGACACGCAACCCGCTCTCCCTGATTTCATCCCCTTGACACTTTGCGATAATTTAAGCCATGTTGTAATATTACATGCATGCACTTAGCGTAGCAGGAAAATAGTAATAACGACTAAAATAATATTAGGTCATTCCATAAGTTTGCCTAGAATTTTATAATTTAGATCGATATTTCCAACGAACCTTTAAATTTGACGGGAAAAAAAAAAAGTGTAAGCGCCTTCTTATTCCACAAATTCTTCCTATTTCTTTGGCAGAATTTCCTTGGATTTTACGGGAAGACCTAATATACTAAAAATATTCCTTACTTTTCATTTATTGTCACTTACAGAATTCTTCGATACCGACTTTATCGAGGAACAGAAAAAGAATGACAAAAATTGATATCACATACACAAGTAGTCGCATAATTTTCCATTACGTACCTAATTAAGAGTCAACTGATTCGACAATTGCACCGTTCGAAACGGCAAATGAATTTCGCCCGAATTACGAGTCGCACCTTCGATCACGATAATATTGCATAACGAAGGATCAGAGTGGGGGGAGTAGGAACCGGTACCGCGGAAGAATTAATTGAATCGAATAAATCGAGGCGCGTGTCCACGAGTTACCGGTCGCCGTGCGACATTGTAGCCCCGGTATTTACGATTCGGGCCCGAATTCATCGTGGCGGGATTCAACGATTGCGACCTCGTTAACAGAACGGTGAGATATCGACGTCGAGGCGAGCCGGTGGGCAGGATCGTGTTCGGTAATTTCCAGATCGACAAATTATTCGCCGCCGTTAATGGGACACGCGCCAACATTACAGCGGATGTCGGGGTGGATCCGGTGTGTGCGGTGCACGACTGGATTAATTAAAGGAAATCGATCGAGGCTATCGATAAGATATGGCCTAGCCACAATCACGATCTCTCTCCGTCTCTCCCTAGCTCTCTCGTTTCGTGGAATTTTTCTCCTTGTGTCTCCTTTGTCGCGTCCGCGCGAAGTAATAGGGCGGCATTCTTGCAAGTTGCTTCGTATTGCATGCGAAATATTTGACGAAGCAAAGGGTTCTTCTTCTTTTTAATCTTTTTCTAGGGAGTGTTTCGTCGCGGAATGACAATTTTGTGCAATTTTGAAACTTATATTGCAATTTGTCGGTAATTTTCGACAATTTTGAAAGTGATATCGAAATTTGTCGTGTTTTTTTAGTTTCTCTTTGGTGAAATTTTGTGAAATAATAAATTGAAATTTTCAACTCGACAATTTTGCAAATTGTATTACCATTTGTCGGTAATTTTCGACAATTTTGAAAATTATACTGCAATTTGCCGTGCTCTTTTATTGTCTCTTTAGTAAAATTTCGTAAAATAATAAATTGAAATACTCAATATTTCGTAAAATAATAAATTGAAATACTCAATTGGACAATTTTGAAACTCACATTGCGATTCGTCATGAATTTCAAAGATTCTTCCTTTTCTTCAAATAAAATTTTACAAAACGAACGGTTGAAACTTCGAAGTAGGTAGGTAATTGTTTCAAGTCTACAGAATTTTCATCGCAATTTTTTTTTACGCGGATGCACTATCATTTTTTATCCGGCCTGTTCCAGTGTTGGCGTAGGTTCAATTGCGCGATGTACGGGATTTTGTATTGACCTAGATATTACGGGAGATCAATGTATTTACCGAGCTGCATAAACCTTATGTTATGCAACATACTCTATAACCGGTTACACGGTTAAAGCCTTGACTTTGCGTAAAATCCTTTGAACAATTTTTATGTAACTTTCAGTGCATAATTTAGTTTGCACCTTTCGCAACTTCCAATGATAACGTTATTTCACTCGTATTTCTATACAGTTTACGTTCTGTTTATATTTTTTCCCCTCCCGTATTAAACGAAAAGGAAAACAAAGAACAACAAACCAACCACCAAGCGAATTAATATTTACACACGATGTTTGACCAATATTTATGTCATCTCGGATCAACATTTGCACGATTCACTTTTAACGTTTACTTTTGCTTCGGTAGTGAAGAACGGAGAACGCAGTTCGGCGGATTAACGACTGAAAGCGTACTTCGACTGTATTCAATATTTCCGTATCATTGAGAAATTTAAAAATCGAGCCAAAATTTGAATAAAAAATCCCCTCATAATTCGATCATTTTGCAATAGAAATTCTGGAACAAATCTATTTTTACCAACTTAGATAATTAGTTT